>NC_140347.1:142500-210000 GCF_963514085.1 Chelon labrosus | reverse complement strand
TCTATCTATCTATCTATCTATCTATCTATCTATCTATCTATCTATCTATCTATCTATCTATCTATCTATCTATCTATCTATCTATCTATCTATCTATCTATCTATCTATCTATCGATCGATCGATCGATCCATCCATCCATCCATCTATCTATCTATCTATCTATCTATCTATCTATCTATCTATCTATCTATCTATCTATCTATCTATCTATCTATCTATCTATCTATCTATCTATCTATCTATCTATCTATCTATCTATCTATCTATCTATCTATCTATCTATCTATCTATCTATCTATCTATCTATCTATCTATCTATCTATCTATCTATCTATCTATCTGTCTGTCTGTCTGTCTGTCTGTCTGTCTGTCTGTCTGTCTGTCGATCTATCGATCTGACAACTTTTGGACAGAAAGTGAAGAACCAACATGAATGATCCAAACCAGTGTAAATGAATCCTGTCTCTTGTGTCCTTACCTTTCTGCTCGTCTCCAGCTCCTCAGATCTCGTTCTCTTGGCGTCTGGACGTGTCTGGTCTCTGTTCACCTGCCACAACTCATAACCTCTGGGTTTTGTCAGAAATCTGATCTTCACCATGGCAACAGGGATCCAGCCAGAAGGCGTGGCCTAAAAATCATTACAGTCAGGTGACCTGCTGCAACCTGACGATAAATAAACAATAAATACATTCCTCTGACCGTTGATCATGTCTGAAGGTTAGGAAAGAGTTTACAGAGACAAACTGACCATGAATGAATATCACTGAGTTACATGTTAGACTGAATCTATTTATCTCTGAGGACGATGTGGCAGCCGTTGGCTCATCTAAATGTTTAAGGTATGTACTTCCTCCTGTCATCAGTTCTAAGGAACCAGGAGGCAAATTTCAGTGGCACAGATCCAAAGTCTTAGAGTCCTTCAGGTCGGACCTGTTACTGGTTCACACCTCAACAACAACACATTTATTCTCATTTATTCTGCTTCGTTCTACAGACACAAGCTTCATGAGGCCCTGATCAGACACCTCACTAATTAACACTAATCAACATCCGTCCATAATCTGAGACAATCGTCAGGATTCTGACATAGGTCCTCAGTGCAGCGTGGACACAACCAATGGTCTGTGGAGGACAGTCTGTGGGGGACAGTTGTCTGAAAATAAGGACAGTCTGTGGAGGACAGTCTGTGGAGGACAGTTGTCTGAAAATAAGGACAGTCTGTGGAGGACAGTCTGCAGAGGACAGTCTGTGGAGGACAGACTGTGGAGGACAATTGTCTGAAAATAAGGACAGTCTGTGGAGGACAGTTGTCTGAAAATAAGGACAGTCAATGGCGGACAGCCTGCAGAGGACAGACTGTGGAGGACAATTGTCTGAAAGACGGTGGCAGGAACAACTCCCTTTAACAGGAAGAAACATTGAGCAGAACCAGAACCAGAACCAGCTCATATGGAGGAACCAGTCTGCCTAAGGCCGACCGGGTACAGACAGAGAAGAGAGAAGAGAGATGATAGGAGGAAGGAGATAAACATCCATCTGACTAAAGAGTACATAGAATCTGATGATGATAGAGGACAGTTAGAGAATGTAAGAGGAACCAAAGACAGGTTGAAGAACTGTTCATTCAGGTAGGAGTGGAGAACTGCAGGAGGACATGAAGACTGGACAGACGTAGTACCAGACGTCCTTCATCATTAACATTTATATCAGTGTAGCACTGAGCTTTAAATGAGGAACTCCATGTCTTATATAGTAAATAATATAAACGGTATTATATCTGAAGCACCTCGTCGTGAGGTGTTAGTCTCTCCTCGTTACAACACGTATACTCCACGAAGCATGACGCGCCATTGAGACACAATTCTGCCTGATTCAAAAAACAGTCGCACGAGTGTCAAATCGGTTCAAAATTAGCCGACAATCGCACAGTGAATGGGTTAGGGTTAGGATTGGCTGCCCACCTGAGGGGCGTGGCTCCTATACGTTACCAGACCATCTATTTATTTATCACTCAGCACCAACACGTCAGTCATTAGCAGCAGCCCTGACCTTTACTGTTGTTGTTATTGTTCAGTAGGAGTTTAGCTGACGTGTTTCTCTCTCTGGTGCTAATAGTGCAGGCTGTCAATCAACCACTGTCCACAGTTTTTATTAAGCTTTTGGTTCGTGCATATGTGTTGACGTTAAAGCCAAACTGTAAGACTAATGCAGTGATAACAAATGTAAAGGGGTGGAGCTTTGGTACCTTTCTATTTCTCATTAAGGAAAATGTCGTCCATCAGTTATATGAAATATTAAAAATAAAAACGTATTTAATTTTTTTTTTTTTCAGCATTCTAATTACCTTACAAAGATTGGGGAATTAAAAAAGAAGTTGTGATTGGATAATATTTTATTTTTCCTGGTAGTCAGGAGGTTAGCTTGCTAGGGGTTGCTTTATTGACCTTTATTGACCTTACACTTATTGTTCCTACCTCATCTTCTCATTTAAATGCAGTTTATTTTCTTTATTTTTTAAACCCAATGATAGCTTTGTGACACAGCAGTTTGACATGAAAGGAAGATGTGTTCTCTCATTTATTGTTGTCTTTCCAGTCTTTGGTGGAGGACGCTCAGCACCCCAAAAGCTCTGACCCTAAATCGCCTCTGATTATAATACACTCCTGATCAAAAATTTAAGACCAGTTGAAAAATTGCAAGAATTTATATTTTGCACTGTTGGATCTTAAGAAGGTTCTAAGTAGTGCTTCAAAATGCAAAAAGAAGAAATGGGAGTGAGACAAGAAAAAATTTTGACTAAGCAATTTATTGCAAACAACCATTAAACTGAAATAGGCTGTTCATCAGCTGATCAGAAGTTTAAGACCACATCTCAAAAAAAAACAAAAACCCCCTAAAATAGAAATAAAATTTTCAAAAAAGGACTCAGTAAAGAGTAGCTGCGCCATTCGTGTTAATCACCTCAGACATTCGTTTGGGCATTATGCTTGATGCTAGTGTTTTCAGGAGGCTAGTGGGAATGTTGCTCCAAGTGGTGAAGGTGGCTTCACGGAGGACGTCCACTGTCTGGAACTGATGTCTATTTTAGTAAACTTCCCTTGCCATCCAACCCCAAATTTTTTCTTGTCTCACTCCCATTTCTTCTTTTTGCATTTTGAAGCACAACTTAGAACCTTCTTAAGATCCAACAGTGCAAAATGTAAATTCTTGCAATTTTTCAACTGGTCTTAAATTTTGATCAGGAGTGTATCTATATCATACACTATGAACACCTTAATCAGACATTCATGTGTTCTTAGACCCAGATCTTATCTGACAGGAAACTTCCTTCTGCTGTTAACTGGAAACAAACCTGAACAATCAGGAAGTGGCTGAACCTGACAGACAGAAACCAGGAGAGATGAATGATGTGATGAGATAGAGACGTATAAATGAAGTGGACCATGTGACCTGAGGACGCCAAGACGTCTCATGTTTAATGACTTCCATGTAAATCTGTTAGGAGCCGTCAGACCAGTTCTGAGACCAGAGGAGGAACTAAAGTAATCCGTTAGAGTCGGTCTGAGCTTAAAGTGACAAAGCCAATCTTTTTAACTGTTAGATAGAGAGTGACTGAGGTCTTATGGGACCTGTTCTGGTTCTGGTTCTGGTTCTGGTTCCTACTCTGATCAAGTGGGAGAGCAGGAAACACTGAACTCGTTGTGTAATCATCGCCACAGCTTCCAGAGAAAGAAACTGATTGGTTGTTGGCATTCTTCTGTCACGTTATCAGCTGCTGCAGGGACCAGAGGACTTTGGTATTTTATGATAATTTATTTAATCATCATTTATTTTATCATCGTTTATTTTATTATCATTTATTTTATTATTGTTTATTTTATTATAATTTATTTGATTATAATTTATTTTATTATCATTTATTTTATTATCATTTATTTTATTATCATTTATTTGATTATAATTTATTTTATTATCATTTATTTGATTATCATTTATTTTATCGTTGTTTATTTTATTATTGTTTATTTTATCATCGTTTATTTTATCATCATTTATTTTATTATCATTTATTTTATCATCACTTATTTTATCATCGTTTATTTTATTATCGTTTATTTTATTATCATTTCTTTGATTATCATTTATTTGATTATCATTTATTTTATTGTTATTTATTTTATCATCATTTATTTGATTATAATTTATTTTATTATCATTTATTTAATCATCGTTTATTTTATTATCATTTATTTTATTATCATTTATTTGATTGTAATTTATTTTATTATCATTTATTTTATTATCATTTATTTTATTATCATTTATTTTATTATCATTTATTTTATCATCATTTATTTTATTATCATTTATTTTATTATCATTTATTTTATCATCATTTATTTTATCATCATTTATTTGATTATCATTTATTTGATTATAATTTATTTTATCAACGTTTATACTAGAAGTCCCAGAGAGCAGCCATTTGGCTTTTCTACCTATAAAACCCAGAGGGCAGCCGATTGGCTGGAAGGCTTTTAGCTAATATCCTAAATCACCTGTGAACCCTCCTTTTGTTATGAAAATGAGGCAATCACTGGGGCACCACAGGAGGGGACATGCTGAGCCACTTCAAGGAAACTTGTGGGGAGGGGAGGGGGAGTGGGCCCAGAGAGCTTATGGGGGACGGGGTAAGCACACAGAGCAGTGTTCACTTCTAACCTGGCAACACCTTGAGACAGAAACTGGTTCATCCCAAAGACAAAACACCTTGACATAAAATGGGGGAGGGGAGAATCGGAGAGGAGCAGGATTGCTGGGGGTTTGGAGGCCAGAGTGTGTGGGGGAGGGAGGCACACCTGAGGGCTGTGAACTAATTTGCTCTGTCCGGGCTGCTAACTATGGCTGCGTTCAGACTGCAGACGGATCTGATTCAAATCTGATTCCTTCTCATATCCGATTTTTAGGGCTGACTGTTCATACTGCCTTTAGCAAGTGTCCAAATCGGATATGGTTCTGTTCAGACTGGGCCACATTCTTCACCGGTCTGATAGGTTGCTGTAGCAACGAGCGGAAGCGTCATTCAGCACGTGTATTTGTCAGACGTCATATAATTGCGACAGCGACAAGCAAAACAACAACAAACAACACGATGGATGTACGTCACGTCAGTGTAAAGATTTATAAGGCATGCAGTTTCTTCCTCTGTCCAAGGCGAATTGTTTTCAAAGTCCTCCTCCATTGTGATAGCTGTAATATCACTGTCCGTGGCCGTAACGTGGCTCCTCCACAACGGAAATAGGCACGCGGTCTGGCGCATTGGTTCTGGCCTGGCGTCGCGTAAGTGACGTCACGGACAGTCAAAACCCATCTGAGTGTTGGGAGTTGTTCAGGCTGAGACGCATCTGTCCATATCCGATACGAATGCGATATGAAACTACCTCTGGATGTGGTTTGCAACCGTTTGGCAAAAATCGGATTTCGTGTGATCTGTCACTGTTCAGACTTCAAAATCGAGATCCGATTCAAATCTGAATGGGCTAAAAATCGGATTTTGGCTGGCAGTCTGAACGCAGCCTAACTGTCTGTCTTTCACCAGTTTCACCAGGTGGCAGCATGGGCAGAACAAATGAGCTGAATCAAAATGTAATATATGTAGAAGGATGTAGAAGTTATCAGGACCCTACAACACTGGGCTTCCAACATCCCCACCAGACACATAGGACAAGTAAAAGAACAGAACCACATCAAAAAAGCACTCAAAATCTGTGGTTATCCCAACTGGGCCTTCGTGATATTTACACATATTTACAAATAATAATAAAAAAAATGCATTATCAGGATACAGTGTTAGAGAGTGGAAGTGAGTGAGACTTAGACTTAGAGACTTAGTTATGAGGCTGATGGAACCATTCCTGGACAAGGGCAGAAATGTTACCAAGGACAATTTCTTTACATCGCTGGTGGAGCTTGCTAGAGAGTTGGCTCACTCTCATGTGGGTGCAAAGCAGGCACAAAAGGAACAATTGCTTCGGCAACAACCATGCCACTGTGCGATGTATTGACTGCTACAAATACACATGTGGCAAATGCAGAAAGGAGATGGCTTGGCAGTGCCAGCATTGTGCGTGATTATTGAAATGTACTCACCTCACTCACTGTTACTTACTGTTTATTTTTCCCTACTAGAGTTTTACTACAGCTTATTTTAATCCCACTCAAAGGAAGTTCACCGTTCATTATTTAATGTTCACCATTTTATTATTCAATCACTTTTTCTATAACTATTTGCAAACCACTGCTGTTGTTTGTCTGCAAACTGCTCTGTGTGCTTGCTGCTGCGGAAAACTCAAATTTCCCTGAGGGAGTCACCCCAAAGGGATCAATAAAGTTTTAAGTCTAAGTTCTAAGTCTAAGTCTCACTCACTTCCACTCTCTAACACTGTATCCTGATAATGCATTTTTTTTATTATTATTTGTAAATATGTGTAAATATCATGAAAGCCCAGTTGGGATAACCACAGATTTTGAGTGCTTTTTTGATGTGGTTCTGTTCTTTTACTTTTCCTATGTGTCTGGTGGGGATGTTGGAAGCCCAGTGTTGTAGGGTCCTGATAACTTCTACATCCTTCTACATATATTACATTTTGATTCAGCTCATTTGTTCTGCCCAGGCTGCCACCTGGTGAAACTGGTGAAAGAAAGACAGTCACTAGCAGCCCGGACAGAGCAAATGAGTTCACAGCCCTCAGGTGTGCCTCCCTCCCCCACACACTCTGGCCTCCAAACCCCCAGCAATCCTGCTCCTCTCCGATTCTCCCCTCCCCCATTTTATGTCAAGGTGTTTTGTCTTTGGGACGAACCAGTTTCTGTCTCAAGGTGTTGCCAGGTTAGAAGTGAACAGCCACCCTCTCCCCCATAAACTCTCTGGGCCCACTCCCCCTCCCCTCCCCACGGGTTTCCTTGAAGTGGCTCAGCATGTCCCCTCCTGTGGTGCCCCAGTGACTGCCTGGTTTACATAGCAAAAGGAGGGTTCACAGGTGATTAGGATATTAGCTAAAAGCCTTCCAGCCGATCGGCTGCCCTCTGGGTTTTATAGGTAGAGCAAAAAATGCTGGGACTTCTAGTGTTAATCATTGTTTATTTTATTATAATTTATTTTATTATCATTTATTTGATTATAATTTATTTTATTGTCATTTTTTTGATTATAATTTATTTGATTAACATTTATTTGATTAACATTTATTTTATTAACATTTATTTGATTATCATTTATTTTATCATCATTTATTTTATTATCATTTATTTTATCATCATTTATTTTATTATCATTTATTTTATTATCATTTATTTTATCATCGTTTTTTATTATCGTTTATTTTATCATCATTTATTTGATTATCATTTAAAAACGCGTCCGGTTGAACAAAGTTCAAGTAGATAGATGTGTCTTGAATAGGAATTAAATAAACACAAAGAAAAAACTCTTATATATATTATTAGGGCCGGGACTTTAACGCGTTAATTAAGATTAATTAATTACACAAAAATAACGCGTTAATTTTTTTTAACGCATTTTAATCACACTTATTTTTGCACCGCGGAACGTTTCTCACTGGATGAGTTTCGGCGGACCGATTATACTGGAGCACCAACTAGCGTTCATTACCAGTGTCCTCAACAAGCAGCGGGTGCTGCCGTGAGCCCCTCTCCCGTCCCAAAGCACTCACAGGCGGTCAGTCTCACAGTAGCCCCGCCCCCTCGCAGCAGCGGTCAGAGCAGAGAGGGAGAACCACGCCACCGCGTCCAGACTGCAAACGAATGACGCATGCGCAAAACTGCCGCTGATCGCGCCCTGGTTTACAGAGCGGGATGTAAATGTTTCTTCACTGTCACACTAAAATAAATAATAAAATAATAATCCATTTAGATTGTTAATTTTGTCAAGTAAAAACCGTTTGTACAAAAAATGTTAAAAATATTCTAATTAAGGCAAAAAATGCTCATGTTCTTCTGTGCCTGTGACTTGTAGGCTAGAAACTAAACCAAACTTAAGAAAACTAAAAAAAAAAAAAACTTAAGTTACTGTGCCAGAGTGTCTCTTTAGAGTCATTTTGCCAATACCAAGCCCGGATAAAGGAGGCGCGTTAATAATACAGCGTCCATCACAATTACATCCAAAAGGTAAATTATGCAAATTAGCCGATGACGTCATTTAGCGACTTCTAGCGACTTTTAGGACAGCCAATAGCTACTTTCCTTTCCTGAGGAGTTGGCAACACTGTTCATTACTTCAGACAACAACAAACCACAGTGAACATGAAAGAAGAAGCTGATGAGACCACTTTGGTTGGCCCTGTGGATGGGAAATTTAGTCATTATTCAATGGTATACTAAAAATCCATATGAAAAAAATTACTTCTCACTGTTCTCAGGTCAAATAATTATATGCGATTAAAATGCAATTAATTTCGATTAATTAATTACAAAGCCTCTAATTAATTAGATTAATTTTTTTAATCGAGTCCCGGCCCTATATATTATATATATATATATAAACACAGTCAGATATATAAGCAGAGACACGTCCTGTTGACCAGTAGGGCCCCTGGTCCTGGTCGCCTGTAGGGCCCCTGGTCCTGGTCACCTGTAGGCAGGGCCGGTTTTTGCTATGGGCAATGTGGGCGACCGCCCAGGGCGCAATCTATGTGAGGGCGCACGAGCGCCTTCAAAAAAAAAAACAAAAACAAAACAAACAAACAAACAAACAAAAAACTCGCCAGTTTTCTAGCCTACCGCCAGTAGTGGTTTTAGGCACGGGCGAACATAATCATCTGTGTCATTTTTTCATGACACAAGGGGGGCGGCACGAGCACTTGGAAAATAAATAAATAAATAAATCTGCACCGCTACATGGTTTTCTATCATCTGTCTTATCTGTGTGGGGAACTGGCAAATTGGCGCCCCCTGCTGCTGCAGGCGCCCCTGCTGCTGAGAAGGTGCCGTGCACCGAAGCTGTGTGTGAGGGGGGGGGGCAGTTCACCTGGGTCTCTCCCAAATTGAACGGACGGGGGTGGTGGTCTGTATAAAAGGGTTAAAGTCAGTCACACCTTGACTTTCTTCCATATAACTCACATTTCATTCATAATATTATAAATACAGGCCTATAAGTTCTGCACGTTTTTGTTTTTATGACTTGTGTGAAATGGCCAAATAGAAAAATAGGTAATACAAAACGATTATGTGGTCACCAAGGTGACTTGGTTTAGTCTTGACTTCTGGTCGTGAGTGACAGCGCTGGAGGATGGAAATCTGTTGATTGTCGAGTGTCAAATGAACAGAGATGGACAGAAAAAGAAAAGATAAAGGTCTGCTATGTTCTCTCTGTATGATTACAGTATCATGTCATGAATGAAGGGCTAATGTTAACTGATGGTATACGTTTGTTAGACTTTTTACTACGACGCTTGCAATGCTTATACAACAGTAATTCATCTTAACAAACACCAGATCTAATTTCACCGTGAGATTGTGCTTTGCAACAAAACTGTTACAAGTTCAGTTATTATTTATTTCCATCACGTTGGGTCCTGTAATTAGCCAACGGAATTTTCATATCTGTAGGTAGTTTCAAAGATGAACATTTGCTACAACTCTATTTCGTGTCAAAACATAGTTTAACCAGTCAGAACTAAAAGTGTGCCAAGCATAGAATTCGAGGCAGTAACCAAGGAGCGTGCGCGGGGGGGGGGGGGGGGGGGCGCTCACAGGTGGTCACGCCCAGGGCGCAATTCAATGTAGAACCGCCACTGCCTGTAGGGCCCCTGTAGACTCTACCAGGTCTGACTGGAGGGACACGTCTCAGTTAAGTCTTCATCATCAACTGACTCTGACTCAGACAGAGCAGCACTGACCCCTTGTGGACACGACACACACTCACAGTTCCAGATCAGGCCCCGACTCCATGCCACCGGGGGGCCGTCGGGGGGCCTTCAGGGCCATCGGGGGCCATCGGGGGCCATCAGGGGGCTTCGGGGCCATCAGGGGCCTTCGGGGGCCGTTGTGGGGCCATCGGGGGCCATCAGGGGCCTTCGGGGGCCATCGGGGGCCATCAGGGGGCTTCAGGGCCATCAGGGGCCTTCGGGGGCCGTTGTGGGGCCACCGGGGGCCGTCGGGCCCCTGGGGTCTCACTTGACATTTTCTGGAGTTTTCTCTCAGATCTGGGTTCACTCTAATATTATTAAAAAGAAATAATAAGAAATAAAGTGGAGGAGGAGTGGCTGTGTATGTGGACAATAACTTGACTTACACAGTCGTAGAAAATATGACAACTGTCATTGATAACTGATTAGAATCTATAACAACTGAAATATGTGAAGAGAAAAAGAAAAATATAATAATCAGCTGTACATACAGATATCTGTATATACAGATATCTGTATCTGTATATACATATATCTGTATACAGATATATGTATACAATGAACAGCATGAGGAAACTGGGGAAAGGTATATAATGAAAGTGATGTTGATAGTGCATATGAAACCTTTTTAAGAATATTCACATCATTATATGATAAACATTGTCCAATAAAACGTTACTACAGAAAACAAAGATACAATGATCGACCATGGTTCACAAATGGATTATAAAATGCCTGTAAAAAGAAAAATACACTATATAGAGAATTCATAAAACAAAGAACTAAAGAGGCAGAAGAGAAATATAAAAAATATAAAAACAAGTTAACCAATATTATGAGGGTATGTAGGAAAGAATACATAGTAAAATATTATATTATAACAAAAGCAATATAAAAGGAATCTGGGATATATTAAATAGTATTATTAAAAATAGTGCTAAACAACAGAGCTACCCTCAATATTTTATTGATAATAATATTAAAAAGGACAATATGGATGATGTGGTCAACAGCTTTAATCATTTTTTTGTAAATGTTGGACCAAACCAGGCAAGAAAAATTATCATTGTTATCTGAGGACTGGAATGATAACCTTATAGTGAGAAATCCAAGTTCAATGTTCCTTACAGCAGTGGAAGAAAAAGAAATAATAGATACGGTAAATAAATGTAAATACAAAACATCTACTGATTCAAATGAAACTGATATGACAGTTGTAAAAAAGGTCATTGAGGGGATTTCTGAACCACTTACATACATCTGTAACTTATCATTCCAAACCGGAACATTTCCTAACAACATGAAAATAGCTAAAGTTGTGCCGCTGTATAAAACTGGGGATAAACACCACTTCACAAATTACAGGCCAGTTTCTTTACTTCCACAATTCTCCAAAATTCTAGAAAAACTATTAAATAACAGATTAGACAAATTCATAAACAAACATAAATTACTTTCTGACGGTCAGTACGGATTTAGAGCAAACAGCTCAACATCACTGGCATTAAAAGAATCAATTGAGGAGATCACAAACGCTATAGATCACAAACTGCATTCAGGTGGAGTATTCATAGATCTCAAAAAAGCTTTCGATACAATTAATCACAACATATTAATCAATAAACTTGAACGGTACGGGATCAGGGGGTTAGTATTGCACTGGGTGAGAAGTTATTTAAGCAACAGAAAACTGTTTGTGAAGTTGAGGGAACGTTCATCGTCATGCTTGGACATTGCTTGTGGCGTCCCACAGGGGTCAGTATTAGGTCCAAAACTATTTATACTTTACGTAAACGACATATGCAAAGTTTCAAGTACATTAAAATTAGTATTATTTGTAGACGACACTAGTATTTTTTGTTCTGGGGGGGACTTAGGTGAACTACTGGGGAGGATCACCACTGAAATGTGCAAACTGAAAATGTGGTTTGACAGAAATAAATTATCGTTAAACTTAAGTAAAACAAAATTCATGTTATTTGGCAACTGCAATAAGAATACACAAGTACAGTTACAAGTAGATGGGGTGGACGTTGAAAGGGTACATGAAAACAAGTTTCTTGGGGTAACAAATGATGATAAAATAAACAAAGTCTCATATAAAACATGTACAAAGCAAACTGTCAAGAAGCATTTCAGTTCTGAGCAAAGCTAAACACATCCTGGACCACAAATCCCTCCACATTCTCTACTCTTCACTGATTTTACCATATTTACAATACTGAGCAGAGGTTTGGGGCAATACTTATAAATGTACAACACAATCTCTATCCATACTGCAGAAAAGACACATCCACGACTGTACCGACCTTCCTACCTTCAAATCTCTGACAAAAACACACCTTTTTAAAATTGCTTTTAATGTTTAGCTCAGTTTATTGTGTTTTTAATGTTATATTTCACATTGTTTTGCTGATTTGACGTTCTTTTTATTTAAAGCGTCTTTGAGTATCTTGAAAAGTGCTTTTAAATAAAATGTATTATTATTATTAAAAGAGCCATAAGAATAATTCATAATGCCGGTTATAGAGAACACACAAATTCACTATTCTTAAAATCAAAAACATTAAAATTCACTGAGCTGGTTCATTTCCAAACAGCACAAATCATGTACAAAGCAATAAACAATCTACTTCCTGGAAATATTCAAAAATAGTTTTTTCACAGAGTTGGGGGTTACAATCTGAGAGGTGAGCTCAATTTAAAACATCAGCGGGCACGTCCAACATTAAAAAGTTTTTGTCCTACAGTTTGTGGAGTGAGGCTGTGGAACAGACTGGGTGTGGAGCTCAAGCAATGTCCAACATGATCCAGTTTAAAAAGCGCTACAAACACATGGTTTTCACCAGGTACAGGGAGGAAGAAGGGCTTCAATAAGAAATGATCAATGATTGATGGATTTGTTTATTTCATCTAATTCTTTTCTATTTCTTTTCTTTTTTATGTAAATATATATGTTTGGGGAGAAAGATTGCTAATTGAGTAGTGGAGAAGGGCTAGGTTTAAATCAGCATATGCTTCATCCTACTCCTTTTCAGACATGTTGGCTTCACATTATTATTGTTGTTTTGACTATTCTGATTGGATTTGTTTGTTTTCAGTTTACTTTGTTATGTTACTGCACATGTTGGAAATAAACTAAACTAAACTAAACTAAACTAAAATGGATTTGTTAACATGAAATAAAAATAAAGAATAAAATAACTGAATTGTGACTGATTCAAACTAAACGTTGATCCAACAAACATAAACAGCTTTGTTTACTCTTTTATTTTAATGATGATGTCAGGGGGGGGCGGGGCGAGGCGGGGGGGGGGGGGGGGGGGGGGGTACCAGTCGCTCCCGGCTCCTGTCAATCACGCCATGACGTCATGTATCCGGAGCGTTTCCTGTGCTGGAGGGCGGGGCCTCCGTCTTCCTCGGGGAGAGCTGGTCAGGGGAGTCAGGTTGGCGCTCAGCAGCAGCTACTGACTTCCGGGAGCTGGATGTTACATTTCAAAGTAAAAGAAGTAAAAAAGTCTGATCGTTGTGTTGTTTCTCTTCAGGTTTAATTGTTTTAAAATGTTTAATAATTCATTCATTTAGTTTTGATCTTGACTGAACTGAATGATTAGAAATTGAATAATAATCTTTTTATTGGCGTCACAGTGGAGAGGTGGTCATCACTGATGCCTCCCAGCCAGAAGGTTCTGGGTTCCTTTCTCCCTGTGTCTGCGTGGGTTCTCTCCAGGTTCTCCAGCCCCCCCCCCATTACCCTTCACAGGACAAGAGGTTACAGAAGATGACTGAATGAATCTCTTCATTTTGTAATCAGTTTTATCTGTATAGCACTTTTCAAATCAACATTACAAAGTGTTTCACAAAAACAGGCACATAAAAGAAACAAACAATAAAACACAACAACCATAAAAACTTAGTCTCTCTGATGAACGTATGTTTTTAGTAGAGATTTAAAAGAGTTCACAGAGTCAGCTGACCTGATTTCCTCCCTAACCCAAACGCCCTGTCACCTTTAGTTTTCAGCCGGGCCCTGGAACAGACAGAAGACCTCTGCCCGAGGACCTCAAGGTACGAGCTGACCTGTATGGTGCTACAAGGTCAGCGGTGTCGTCCGGGGCACAGCCATGAAGAGCTTTAAAAGTGATTAATAAGACCTTAATATCTATCCTGAAACGCACTGGGAGCCAGTGGAGATCTGCTAAAACTGGACTGATGTGGTCCCTTTTCCTGGTTCTGGTCACTGAGTTTTGGACGGTGTCACGAAATTGCTTTGATGCTCAGACAGGTACAAAGGTACAAAGGCTGTGGCAGCAATCCAGGCGTGATGAAATAAAAGTCTGAATGTTAGATGATAAAAACTAGTTTGATCTGTTAATATGAGACTCAGTCCAGACACTGAGGTACTAATGTTCTTGCAGAGGGAACCAGCCAAGGGTAGAACTTGTTTGTCTCAGCTGTTGGTGTCTAGTTTAACTGCAGGAAGTTGCTGTTTATCCAGTTTTTGATGTTGTGTAGGTGCTTGTGTAATAAACTCAGGGTTCCCATGTCTGAAGAGTTAAAGGCAGGTAGATCTGGGGAGACATAATGTCTCCCAAAGGAGGACAGAGAGAATAAGAGTGGTCCTAAAACCGACCCCTGAGGAACACCACATTTCATATTACACACAGATGATTTAATCACCATCTTATAGTTTGTAAAGTTGTTCCACCACCACTCTGTACATACAGAATGTCTTTATATTTCTCTATATATGTTTAACAGCGTTGTTATTGTTATTTGTATTTGTGTTGACTCCTCTGTTGAAGTTGTTTATTGTTTTTTGCGACTGTGACAATGAAACTTAATAAACATAAATAAACATGACAGTAACATAAAACCTTCTGTTTAATATGAGGAGAACCAGTCAAGGGCTGTCCCTGATATACCCACCTAGTCCCTAAACCTGTTTAAAAGAATCCATGATCTATCGTATGGAAGGCTGCGCTCAGGTCTAGGAGGACTGGGAGGTCCAGGAGGACCAGGAGGTCTAGGAGGACCAGGAGGTCTAGGAGGACCAGGAGGACCAGGAGGTCTAGGAGGACCAGGAGGACCAGGAGGTCTAGGAGGTCCAGGACTGAGCTCATATTATTGTCAGCTGCCATTAAAAGGTCATTTGTGACTTTAAGGTGCTTCCTTGGATTCAAGCACAGACAGAAGCTGCTTGGACACAATCTTGTCTCAAACTTTAAATAATAACAATAAAAGTTTGTAGTTTAGAGGTTGTGAGGGATCCAGTCCTGTTTGTTTAACAATGGTTCACACATGCTGTTTTAAAATAATCAGGGACACAGCCAGTAGATGGAGGACTGTTTGTTTATGACCTTTATGACGTCACTCTCATTAACAGGAGGTAAAACTGATCACAGGTGTGAGGCTGGGGATGTGAGGTCTCTGGTTCATGTGACATTTAGTTCATCAGCAAAATAAAATAAAAACATGTCACGTTTCATCTTGGACAGATCAGCTGTTTTAAATCAAACCTGTGGGTTGAGATGATGGACTGATCCACTCAGACTGTTTTACTGAACTGCGTTGATCAGTGACTGATGACTGTCTTTTATTGTGAAGCCCTGTGTGACCGGAAGTGAGGGTTAGGCTCCTCGGCTTGCTCTGGATGATCCGTCCTGGATTCAGCCATATTCCCACCGATCAGCCACACCGGCAGCTGCCTCGATCGTCCCGAACACCGCCTCTAATCCCCCGGGCCGCTCGCTCCCGGTGCTGACGGACACTTTGGACCCAGCCCAGCCGGTACCGGAGCTCCCGGACCCGTTACCGGGCTGATACACAGACCGGCGGACATGGAGCAGCGACGGCCAACCTGAGAGTCGACGCTCTGTCCCGACGTCCCCATTTCCGAGAGGAAAGTCCAGATTTACCGGATTAAAGCCGCGGGGCCGCAGATCGCTGGGTTCTCCAGGAAACGGATCGACGGTACCGACCGAGACTCAGCGACCAACCGACCTCCAGTGGCCTCGACATGTCGGGACGGTTCTCCCGGAGCTAACGGGCTAGCCGCGGCTGCTAGCAGGCGGAGCTCGACGGCAGGAAACGGATCCTCGGCGGCGGATAACCCCCGGACCCAGCGGCGTTCAGCGGGAGCGGCGGGCGTCGGTCCCGGTCCCCGGTCAGGATGTCGGCTCAGGTCCGTCTGAAGCAGCTGGAGGAGCTGCTCCTGGAGCAGAAGGAGGCGGGAAGTCTGAGTGTGGAGGCGCTGCTCGACCTCCTGCTCTGCTTCTACACGGAATGCTCCAACGGCCCGCTGCGGAGGGAGAAGCACGTCACCGACTTCCTGCTCTGGGGTGAGGGCTGGGGGTCCGGGCTGGGGCTGGGGCTGGGGGTCCGGGCTGGGGCTGGGGCTGGGGGTCCGGGCTAGGGCTAGGGCTAGGGCTGGGGGTCCGGGCTGGGGCTGGGGGTCCGGGCTAGGGCTAGGGCTAGGGCTGGGGGTCCGGGCTGGGGCTGGGGCTGGGGCTGGGGGTCCAGGCTGGGGCTGGGGCTGGGGGTCCGGGCTAGGGCTAGGGCTAGGGCTGGGGCTAGGGCTGGGGCTGGGGCTGGGGGTCCGGGCTAGGGCTGGGGCTGGGGGTCCGGGTTAAGGGCTAGGACCATCTGGATCTGGTCTGGATCTGGTCTGGACCCGGATCCGTCTAAGGCAGAGGGAAGTTTGACGGGGTCCTTAAAAGTTGTTCCAGGTGTTGTCAAAGGGTTTGGGTCAGTCAGGAGGTTCTATAGGGGACCCGGGTCAGTCAGGATGATCTATAGGGGACCCGGGTCAGTCAGGATGTTCTAAAAAAGGACTTTCGTCATCGAGGGAGGTTCTATAGAGAACCCGGGTCAGTCACGAGGTTCTGAAGTGGACCCGGGTTATCTAGGGAGATTCTGTAGAGGACCTGGGTCATCTGGGGAGGCTCTAAAGAATAGTCTCGGACCCAGTCAATCAGAAAGGACCTGTGTTGTCAAGGGAGCTTCTGAAGAGGACCCAGGTCGTCTAAGGGAGGTTCTACAGGGTACCCTCGTACCCGGGTCAGACAGAAGGTTCTAAAGTGGACCCAGGTCATCTCGGGAGGTTCTATGGAGGACCCGGGTTGTCTAAGGGAGTTTCTAAAGAAGACTCAGGTCATTTAGGGAGGTTCTAAAGTGGACCCAAGTCTTATAGGGAGGTTCTTGGAAGACTCAGGTCATTTAGGGAGGTTCTAAAGAAGACCTGGGTTGTCCAAGAATGTTAAGAACTCTTTCCTTAAATATTAAGGTTCTCCAGAATCCAGGAGGTCTTGCAAAGGCGCTAAAGGGGATTTCAGGTTCCAGGGGTTCTTGATGAGGTCCAATTGTGGTTCTTCAGTTGGAGGATCCTGAAAGGTTCTGTTCCCCAAAGGTCTGGACCTTGAAGGTTTCCAAGTCGCCCTGTATCCTCAGAGATGCTGCAGTGGCTGCCAGGCCCAGTTTGACCCAGTTTGACCCAGTTAGTCCTGGTTCAGTCTGCTCCTCCTAGACTCTGTCCTGGTTCACAGTGGCCTGGTTCCTTTAGTCCCTGACGGAACCACAGACCAATCACTGGTCTCTGATTGGTTCCCGGTAACAACGACCAGCTGATCTGAACTTTGTTTAAATATGCAGAGAGGTGCATTCTGGGTAGTTGTGTTTTACGGCCACGGGAGGTAGAATGCAGGTCGTCTTATTTTCAGGTCCAAACTGATTACTGGGTCAGAACCAGAACCAGGAGGCTTCAGGGTCCAGCTGAGTCTCAGGAGGAACCAGAACTCTGGTTTCTATTCTGGTCTGACCCAGATACGACACTCTGCTGGGTCCTAGTGCCCCACACACTTCAGATGATGAAGATGTTTACATGTCTCTCTGTCTCTGACTGACACGTCTCTGACTGTGTCTCTGGCTGTCTGACACGTCTCTGACCGTGTCTCTGACTGTCTGACATGTCTCTGACCGTGTCTCTGACCGTGTCTCTGACCGTCTGACATGTCTCTGACTGTCTGACATGTCTCTGACCGTGTCTCTGACCGTCTGACATGTCTCTGACCGTGTCTCTGACCGTCTGACATGTCTCTGACCGTCTGACATGTCTCTGACCGTCTGACATGTCTCTGACAGTGTCTCTGACCGTGTCTCTGACTGTCTGACATGTCTCTGATGTGTCTCTGACTTTCTGACGTGTCTCTGGCTGTCTGACGTGTCTCTGGCTGTCTGACGTGTCTCTGGCTGTCTGACGTCTCTCTAAATGTCTGGCTGTCTGACGTCTCTCTAAATGTCTGACGTGTCTCTGACTGTCTGTGTCTCTGACTGTCTGACGTGTCTTTGACTGTCTGTGTCTCTCTCTGATGTGTCTCTGTGTCTCTGTCCTCAGTCAAACCGTTCACCACCAGGGTGAAGGACATGCGGCTGCATAGAGACGACTTTGAGATGTTGAAGGTGATTGGTCGAGGAGCGTTTGGAGAGGTAAGACTTCACTGTACCAACAGGAAGTGACAGAGTTGAGAGCCAAGACTCACCTGGTCACCTGTCTCACTACTTCCTGTTTCACAGGAAGTGTCCCTTGTTTCCTGTTTTCTTCCTCTGTGGTTTCACAGGAACCTTCTTCTTCTCTTGTTGGAGCGTGAGTCTAACGTTCATGTTAAACAGAGTGTAAAGAGGCTTCAGATGTTATGGTTGTAGTCAGATTATAGACTACAACTATAAACTACAACTACAACCATGAACTACAACTACAACCATGAACTACAACTATAAACCATGAACTACAACTATAAACTACAACTACAACTATAAACTACAATTACAACCATGAACTACAAATATAAGCTATGAACTACAACTATAAACTACAACCATGAACTACAACTACAACCATAAACTACAACTACAACCATGAACTACAACTATGAACTACAACTACAACTATAAACTACAACTATAAACTACAACCACAACCATGAACTACAACTATAAACTACAACTACAACTATAAACTACAACTAAAACCATGAACTACAACTATAAACTACAACTACAACTATGAACTACAACTATAAACTACAACCACAGACATAAACTACAACTACAACCATGAACTATGACTATAAACTACAGCTATGAACTACAACCATGAACTACAACTATAAACTATAAACTACAACTATAAACTATAAACTACAACCATAAATTACAACTAGAAATTATACCTGGAACCAAACATTAAACCAGCCAATCTTTGCGGCCATGGTTAGTCAAAACATGCTATTGTTAGTTGCCTCTGTCAGCCTGTACAAGCTAACGTTAGCCGCCATGGTTAGTCAAAACAAGCTGTTGTTAGCTGCCTCTGTCAGCCTGTACAAGCTAACGTTAGCGGCCATGGTTAGTCAAAACAAGCTATTGTTAGTTGCCTCTGTCAGCCTGTACAAGCTAACGTTTGCGGCCATGGTTAGTCAAAACAAGCTGTTGTTAGCTGCCTCTGTCAGCCTGTACAAGCTAACGTTAGCGGTCATGGTTAGTCAAAACAAGCTATTGTTAGTTGCCTCTGTCAGCCTGTACAAGCTAACGTTTGCGGCCATGGTTAGTCAAAACAAGCTATTGTTAGTTGCCTCTGTCAGCCTGTACAAGCTAACGTTAGCCGCCATGGTTAGTCAAAACAAGCTGTTGTTAGCTGCCTCTGTCAGCCTGTATAAGCTAACGTTAGCGGCCATGGTTAGTCAAAACAAGCTATTGTTAGTTGCCTCTGTCAGCCTGTACAAGCTAACGTTAGCGGTCATGGTTAGTCAAAACAAGCTAACGTTAGCCGCCATGGTTAGTCAAAACAAGCTGTTGTTAGCTGCCTCTGTCAGCCTGTACAAGCTAACGTTAGCGGTCATGGTTAGTCAAAACAAGCTATTGTTAGTTGCCTCTGTCAGCCTGTACAAGCTAACGTTTGCGGCCATGGTTAGTCAAAACAAGCTATTGTTAGTTGCCTCTGTCAGCCTGTACAAGCTAACGTTAGCCGCCATGGTTAGTCAAAACAAGCTGTTGTTAGCTGCCTCTGTCAGCCTGTACAAGCTAACGTTAGCGGCCATGGTTAGTCAAAACAAGCTGTTGTTAGCTGCCTCTGTCAGCCTGTACAAGCTAACGTTAGCCGCCTTGGTTAGTCAAAACAAGCTATTGTTAGCTGCCTCTGTCAGCCTGTACAAGCTAACGTTTGCGGCCATGGTTAGTCAAAACAAGCTGTTGTTAGTTGCCTCTGTCAGCCTGTACAAGCTAACGTTAGCGGCCTTGGTTAGTCAAAACAAGCTGTTGTTAGCTGCCTCTGTCAGCCTGTACAAGCTAACGTTAGCGGCCATGGTTAGTCAAAACAAGCTGTTGTTAGTTGCCTCTGTCAGCCTGTACAAGCTAACGTTAGCGGCCTTGGTTAGTCAAAACAAGCTGTTGTTAGTTGCCTCTGTCAGCCTGTACAAGCTAACGTTAGCGGCCATGGTTAGTCAAAACAAGCTGTTGTTAGCTGCCTCTGTCAGCCTGTACAAGCTAACGTTAGCAGCCATGGTTAGTCAAAACAAGCTGTTGTTAGCTGCCTCTGTCAGCCTGTACAAGCTAACGTTAGCGGCCTTGGTTAGTCAAAACAAGCTGTTGTTAGCTGCCTCTGTCAGCCTGTACAAGCTAACGTTTGCGACCATGGTTAGTCAAAACAAGCTAACGTTAGCTCAGTAACGTTCAGGTCTAGTTAAATGTTTGTTTGTCAGTCACTGATGGCGTTTCCCGCCTCTCGACCTCCAGCTGTGACTCTGACAGGAAGTGATGAACCTGTGATTAGATATTAGTTCATATTCATGTCAGCCTCTTGGTGCTGTGCTCGTTCTCCTGATCAGCAGCCAATCGACACTGACACCGCAGCCAACTCTGTATTATTGTGGGTGTGTTTTGTGTACATTGTACATTGTGTTGTTATGTGTTACATACCAAAGGAAAGGTGTGTCTCGGCCTCACCTGCCTTCAGCCTCAGGATATAAACACACAGAAACCCACACAGCAGGTCTGGTTCAGGTGTGGTGGTGTGGGTGTGTCCTGCTCAGGTATTCCAGGTGTGGCAATGGTCGGGACCAGCTGAACAGGAGTTCATCTGACACATACCTATTGACACATCAGTGACGTCCTCTACCTGGTTGCCACGGAGACCATATGAAAATATCACTGTTTAAAATAAACATTAAAAATTATTTATATTTAAATTAAATAATTGTCCATTATTATCTATATAATGGTCCTGGTCTACACCCGGTCTACCCCCGGTCTACACCTGGTCTACACCCGGTCTACACCTGGTCTACACACCTGTCTCTCTCTTTGTTGACCTCTGTCTCTCTCTCTCAGGTTGCTGTGGTGAAGATGAAACACACTGAGAGAGTTTACGCCATGAAGATCCTCAATAAGTGGGAGATGCTGAAGAGAGCTGAGGTGGGCTGTATGTCACCTGTTGTTGACGCGTTCTCTGTGTTCTATTGTTGACGCGTTCTCTGTGTGTTCTGTTGTTGACGTGTTCTGTGTGTTCTCTTGTTGACGTGTTCTCTTGTTGACGTGTTCTCTGTGTTCTGTTGTTGACGTGTTCTGTTGTTGATGTGTTCTCTGTGTGTTCTCTTGTCGAAGTGTTGTTGATGTGTTCTGTGTGTTCTGTTGTTGACGTGTTCTGTTGTTGACGTGTTCTCTGTGTTCTGTTGTTGACGTGTTCTCTTGTTGACGTGTTCTCTTGTTGACGTGTTCTGTGTGTTCTGTTGTTGACGTGTTCTCTGTGTTCTGTTGTTGACGTGTTCTCTTGTTGACGTGTTCTCTTGTTGACGTGTTCTGTGTGTTCTGTTGTTGACGTGTTCTGTTGTTGACGTGTTCTGTGTGTTCTGTTGTTGACGTGTTCTCTGTGTTCTGTTGTTGACGTGTTCTGTTGTTGACGTGTTCTGTGTGTTCTCTTCTCGATGTGTTCTCTGTGCAGACGGCGTGTTTCCGTGAAGAGCGTGACGTTCTGGTGAAAGGTGACAGTCAGTGGATCACGACGCTGCATTATGCCTTCCAAGACGACAACTACCTGGTGAGTGTAGCGTTTCCATGGTTACCACAAACCAATCGGAGCAGAAGTCTGCAATAAAAACAGGAAGTGATCAATTGATGTATTGATTGATGTGTTGATCATAGTGGTTGATGTGTTGATCATAGTGGTTGATGTGTTGATCATAGTGGTTGATGCGTTGATCATAGTGGTTAATGCGTTGATCATAGTGGTTGATGCGTTGACGCGTTGATCATAGTGGTTGATGCGTTGATCATAGTGGTTAATGCGTTGATCATAGTGGTTAATGCGTTGATCATAGTGGTTGATGCGTTGACGCGTTGATCATAGTGGTTGATGCGTTGATCATAGTGGTTAATGCGTTGATCATAGTGGTTGATGCGTTGACGCGTTGATCATAGTGGTTGATGCGTTGATCATAGTGGTTGATGTTTTGATGCGTTGATCATAGTGGTTGATGTGTTGATCATAGTGGTTGATGCGTTGATCATAATGGTTAATGCGTTGATCATAGTGGTTGATGTGTTGATCATAGTGGTTGATGCGTTGATCATAATGGTTAATGCGTTGATCATAGTGGTTGATGCGTTGACGCGTTGATCATAGTGGTTGATGCGTTGATCATAGTGGTTGATGTGTTGATGCGTTGATCATAGTGGTTGATGCGTTGATCATAGTGGTTGATGTGTTGACGCGTTGATCATAGTGGTTGACGCGTTGATCATAGTGGTTGATGTGTTGATGTGTTGATCATAGTGGTTGATGCGTTGATCATAGTGGTTGATGTGTTGATGTGTTGATCATAGTGGTTGATGCGTTGATCATAGTGGTTGATGTTTTGATGCGTTGATCATAGTGGTTGATGCGTTGATCATAGTGGTTGATGCGTTGATCATAGTGGTTGATGTGTTGATCATAGTAGTTGATGCGTTGACGCGTTGATCATAGTGGTTGATGCGTTGATCATAGTGGTTGATGCGTTGATCATAGTGGTTGATGCGTTGATCATAGTAGTTGATGCGTTGACGCGTTGATCATAGTGGTTGATGTGTTGATCATAGTGGTTGATGCGTTGATCATAGTGGTTGATGCGTTGATCATAGTGGTTGACACGTTGATGCGTTGATCATAGTGGTTGACGCGTTGATCATAGTGGTTGACGCGTTGATCATAGTGGTTGATGTGTTGATGCGTTGATCATAGTGGTTGATGTGTTGATGCGTTGATCATAGTGGTTGATGTGTTGATCATAGTGGTTGACGCGTTGATGCGTTGATCATAGTGGTTGATGTGTTGATGCGTTGATCATAGTGGTTGATGTGTTGATCATAGTGGTTGACACGTTGATGCGTTGATCATAGTGGTTGATGCGTTGATCATAGTGGTTGACGCGTTGATCATAGTGGTTGACGCGTTGATCATAGTGGTTGATGTGTTGATGCGTTGATCATAGTGGTTGATGCGTTGATCATAGTGGTTGATGTGTTGATCATAGTGGTTGACGCGTTGATCATAGTGGTTGATGTGTTGATGCGTTGATCATAGTGGTTGACGCGTTGATCATAGTGGTTGACGCGTTGATCATAGTGGTTGATGTGTTGATGCGTTGATCATAGTGGTTGATGTGTTGCTACAGTACCTGGTCATGGACTACTATGTGGGTGGAGACCTCCTGACCCTGCTCAGTAAGTTCGAGGATCGTCTTCCCGAGGACATGGCCAAGTTCTACGTGGCTGAGATGGTCCTGGCTATCCACTCTATCCACCAGCAGCACTACATCCACAGGTAGGCCGGCCTACAGCCTCCGTTACCACGGTAACCTCCAGGTATCACAGCTGGTCATCTAACAGTTTAGTGTGTCCAGGGACATCAAACCAGACAACGTCCTGCTGGACGTCAACGGACACATCCGCCTGGCAGACTTCGGCTCCTGTCTCCGCATGATGGAAGATGGCACGGTAACGGACACGCCACGCTCTACAGACACGCAACCGACACGCCACGCGCTACAGACACGCAACCGACATGCCACGCTCTACAGACACGCAACCGACACGCCACGTGCTACAGACACGCAACCGTCACGCCACGCGCTACAGACACACAACCGACACGCCACGTGCTACAGACACGCAACCGACACGCCACGTGCTACAGACACGCAACCGACACGCCACGCGCTACAGACACACAACCGACACGCCACGCGCTACAGACATGCAACCAACACGCCACGTGCTACAGACACGCAACCGTCACGCCACGCGCTACAGACACACAACCGACACGCCACGTGCTACAGACACGCAACCGACACGCCACGTGCTACAGACACGCAACCGACACGCCACGCGCTACAGACACGCAACCGACACGCCACGTGCTACAGACACGCAACCGTCACACAACTGACACGCCACGTGCTATAGACACGCAACCGACACGACACGCACTACAGACACGCAACCGACACGCCACGCGCTACAGACACGCAACCGACACGCCACGCGCTACAGACACGCAACCGACACGACACGCACTACAGACACGCCACGTGCTACAGACATGCCACGCGCTACAGACACACAACTGACACGCCACGTGCTACAGACACGCAACCGACACGCCACGCTCTACAGACACGCAACCGACACGACACGCACTACAGACACGCCACGTGCTACAGACATGCCACGTGCTACAGACACGCAACCGACACGCCACGCGCTACAGACACGCAACCGACACGCCACATGCAACCAACACGCCACGTGCTACAGACACGCAACCGACACGCCACACGCAACCAACACGCCACGTGCTACAGACATGCAACCGACACGCCACCCACTACAGACATGTAACCGACACGCCACGTGCTACAGACACGCAACCGTCACACAACCGACACACCACGCGCTACAGACACGCAACCGACACGCCACGCTCTACAGACATGCCACGTGCTACAGACACGCAACCGACACGCCACGTGCTACAGACACGCAACCGACACGCCACGTGCTACAGACATGCCACGTGCTACAGACACGCAACCGACACACCACACGCAACCAATACGCCATGTGCTACAGACACGCAACCGACACGCCACACGCTGCAGATGCAACCGACACGCCACGTGCTACAGACACGCAACCGACACGCCACGGGCTACAGACACGCAACCGTCACACAACCGACACACCACGCGCTACAGACACGCAACCGACACGCCACGCTCTACAGACATGCCACGTGCTACAGACACGCAACCGACACGCCACGTGCTACAGACACGCAACCGACACGCCACGTGCTACAGACATGCCACGTGCTACAGACACGCAACCGACACGCCACACGCAACCAATACGCCATGTGCTACAGACACGCAACCGACACGCCACACGCTGCAGATGCAACCGACACGCCACGTGCTACAGACACGCAACCGACACGCCACGTGCTACAGACACGCAACCGACACGCCACACGCTGCAGACACGCAACCGATTCACCACACGCTGCAGACGCAACCAACACGCCACGTGCTACGGACACGCAACCAACACGCCACGTGCTACAGACACGCAACCGACACGCCACGCTCTACAGACACGCAACCGACACGCCACGTGCTACAGACACGCAACCGACACGCCACGTGCTACAGACACGCAACCGACACGCCACGCTCTACAGACACGCAACCGACACGCCACGTGCTACAGACACGCAACCAACACGCCACGTGCTACGGACACGCAACCAACACGCCACGTGCTACAGACACGCCACACGCAAACAACACGCCACGTGCTACAGACACACAACCGACATGCCACGTGCTACAGACACACAACTGACACGCCATATGCTGCAGACACACAACCGACACGCTGCACACACGCACATGCTGCAGACACGCAACCAACACGCTACAGACACACAACCGACACGCCACGTGCTGCAACCGACACGCCACGTGCTGCAACCAACATGCCATATGCTGCAGACACGCAACCGACACGCCACAGACACAGAACCAACACGCCATACGCTACAGACACGCAACCAACACGCTACAGACACACCACCAACACGCCACGTGCTACAGACACACAACCGACATGCCACGTGCTACAGACACACAACTGACACGCCATATGCTGCAGACACACAACCGACACGCTGCACACACGCACATGCTGCAGACACGCAACCAACACGCTACAGACACACAACCGACACGCCACGTGCTGCAACCGACACGCCACGTGCTGCAACCAACATGCCATATGCTGCAGACACGCAACCGACACGCCACAGACACAGAACCAACACGCCATACGCTACAGACACGCAACCAACACGCTACAGACACACAACCGACACGCCATGCGCTGCAGACACGCAACCGTCATGCCATACGCTGCAGACACGCAACCGACATGCCACACGCAACCAACAGCCACACGCTACAGACACGCAACCCACACGCTACAGACACACAACCGACACGCCACACGCTTCAGACACGCAACCGACACGCCACGTGCTACAGACACGCAACCGTCTCGCCACACGCAACCAACACGCCACGTGCTACAGACACGCAACCGACACACCACGTGCTGCAACCGACACGCCATACGCTGCAGACACACAACCGTCTCGCCACATGCTGCAGACACGCAACCAACACGCTACAGACACACAACCAACACGCCACACACTGCAGACACGCAACCGTCTCGCCACATGCTGCAGACACGCAACCAACACGCTACAGACACGCAACCGTCTCGCCACGTGCTGCAGACACGCAACCAACACGCTACAGACACACAACCAACACGCCACACGCTGCAGACACGCAACCAACACGCTACAGACACACAACCAACACGCCACACGCTGCAGACACACTGCAGACACACAACCAACACACCACGCGCTACAGACACGCAACCGACATGCCACGTGCTGCAACCGACACGCCACACGCTGCAGACACGCAACCGTCTCGCCACATGCTGCAGACACGCAACCAACACGCCACAGACACACAACCAACACGCCACGTGCTGCAGACACGCAACCAACGCGCTACAGACACACAACCAACACGTCACACACTGCAGACACACAACCAACACGCCACATGCTGCAGACACACAACCAACACGTCACACACTACAGACACACAACCAACACGTCACACGCTGCAGACACACAACCGACATGCCACGAGCTACAGACACTACAGGCTACACACACTCTACAGACTGATTGGTTGATGGGTTGTCTCTTTGGACGCGTCTCTGTGTCCTCATTCACTCTAAGGTTGATCCAGTTATAACTCTACAGTAGCCCTTGTTAGACATCTCTAGTGATAGGTTCAGTGACTCGTCCTATAGGTGTAATGACTCGTCCTCGTCCTCCAGGTGCAGTCCTCAGTTGCCGTGGGGACTCCAGACTACATCTCCCCAGAGATCCTGCAGGCAATGGAGGACGGGATGGGACGCTATGGACCAGAGTGTGACTGGTGGTCTCTGGGCGTCTGCGTCTATGAGATGCTGTTTGGAGAAACTCCGTTCTACGCCGAGTCCCTGGTGGAGACGTACGGCAAGATCATGAACCATGAGGTCAGAGGTCACCTGTAGACAGGAAGTAATCAGATTACTGCAGTGTTTAAAGTAATCAGATTACTGCAGAGTTCCTCCATGTTCAGCTTGTCCTCTGGTTTCCAGGTCATGTATTTGTCTCCAGACTCTCGTTCTACTTCCTCTGTTCTAAATCTGTCCCTCAGTGGACGCCTTGTCCTCCATTCCTGTTCCATTATCTCTGTCTCTCTGACTGTGTTTCTGTCTCTCTGTCCGTCCAGGAGCGATTCCAGTTCCCATCCCATGTGACTGATGTCTCTGAAGACGCCAGGGACCTGATCCAGCGTCTTCTGTGCTCCAGGGACCGTCGCCTGGGTCTGAACGGTCTCTCTGACTTCCAGAACCACCCATTCTTCAGCGGCATCGACTGGGACAACATCCGCTCTGCTGAGGCCCCCTACATCCCCGACGTGTCCTCGCCAACCGACACGTCCAACTTTGACGTGGATGACGATGTCCTCAAGAACCCAGTGAGCACCATGGACACCAGACTGTCCCTCAGCTAGTGTCCTCCATCTGTAACATCTCTGTCCCTCAGCTAGTGTCCTTCAGTTAAAACATCCTTGTCTCTGTCTTTGTCTCCGTGTCCCAGCAGGACATCAGTCCTCCAGTGTCTCACACCGGCTTCACGGGTCAGCACCTCCCCTTCGTGGGCTTCACCTACACCACCGACAGCTGGTTCTCCGACCACAGCTCCGTCAGCCGGACCCCGCTGCCCCCCTCACAGAGGGAGGAGGGGGGAGGAGGGGGACAGGAGGTGGAGGCATTTGAGAGGAGGATCCGCCGACTGGAGCAGGAGAAACAGGAGCTGAACAGAAAACTGCAAGGTCAGACTTCTCCCCCTTTACTCCTCTTCTCTTCCTCCTGTCCTCCTGTCCTCCTCTCCTCCTTTCTTCCTTTCTTCCTGTCCTCCTCCTGTCTTTGTCCTAACCCAACCCATTTGTCTCTCCAGAGTCGACCCAGGCTCTCCAGGCTCCATCTAGAGGAGGAACTCTGAGCAGAGACAAGGAGATCAAGAAGCTCAACGAGGAGATTGAACGGCTGAAGAAGAAGCTAGCAGGTCAGAGTTAGCATGGTTAGCTGACCCTCAGACTGATGTCCGAGACTCTGATAGGCTGGTAGCTTGGTTAGCTAAGCCTGATAGGCTAATAGCTTGGTTAGCTAACCCTCATAGCTTGGTAGCTTGGTTAGCCAACCCTCATAGGTTGGTAGCTTGGTTAGCCAACCCTCATAGGTTGGTAGCTTGGTTAGCTAACCCTCATAGGCTGGTAGCTTGGTTAGCCAACCCTCATAGGTTGGTAGCTTGGTTAGCCAACCCTCATAGGTTGGTAGCTTGGTTAGCCAACCCTCATAGGCTGGTAGCTTGGTTAGCCAACCCTCATAGGCTGGTAGCTTGGTTAGCTAACCCTCATAGGTTGGTAGCTTGGTTAGCCAACCCTCATAGGCTGGTAGCTTGGTTAGCTAACCCTCATAGGCTGGTAGCTTGGTTAGCCAACCCTCATAGGTTGGTAGCTTGGTTAGCCAACCCTCATAGGTTGATAGCTTGATTAGCTAACCCTCATAGGTTGGTAGCTTGGTTAGCCAACCCTCATAGGTTGGTAGCTTGGTTAGCTAACCCTCATAGGCTAATAGCTTGGTTAGCTAACCCTCATAGGTTGGTAGCTTGGTTAGCCAACCCTCATAGGTTGGTAGCTTGGTTAGCTAACCCTCATAGGTTGGTAGCTTGGTTAGCCAACCCTCATAGGCTGGTAGCTTGGTTAGCTAACCCTCATAGGTTGGTAGCTTGGTTAGCCAACCCTCATAGGCTGGTAGCTTGGTTAGCTAACCCTCATAGGCTGGTAGCTTGGTTAGCCAACCCTCATAGGCTGGTAGCTTGGTTAGCTAACCCTCATAGGCTGGTAGCTTGGTTAGCCAACCCTCATAGGTTGGTAGCTTGGTTAGCTAACCCTCAACTGTGATGTCCTAGACTCTGATAGGCTGGAGCACCAGCTCGAGGAAGCAGTCACGCTCAGACAGGACTATGAGAGCTCCGCCTCCAAACTGAAGAACCTGGAGAAGCAGGTGAAGACGTTGAGACAGGAGAAGGATGACGTCCACAAGGTAGACCCCCCCACCCCCACCCCCACCCCACAATTCTCCTGCTGTTTTCACAATAAAAGGAGTAAAAGACTTCCTGTGTGACCTTCCTCCCTGAGCAGCAGTTGGCCGACTCCCTGGAGCGTCTGAGGAGTCAGACCAAGGAACTGAAGGAAGCGCACTCCCAGAGGAAGACGGCGCTGCAGGAGTTCTCCGAGCTGTCGGAGAAGATGGCAGACCTCCGCTCCTCCAAACAGCGTCTGTCCCGTCAGCTCCGAGACAAGGAGGATGAGATGGACACCCTGCTGCACAAGATGGATGCCATGAGACAGGACATTCGCAAGACAGAAAAGAACCGCAAGGAGGTGAGGAGTGGAGGGAGGGATAAACATCATGAGACAGGAGATAAATCATCCAGAAGCTAACTAGCCTAGTAGCTAACTACCCTAACAGCTAACTAGTCTAGAAGCCAGCAAGCCTAGTGTAGCCTCCAGTATGGCCCTTCAGAATAAAAGCCCGTTGTGTGTTGTCAGCTGGAGGCTCAGCTGGACGAGGCGAAGGCAGAGGCGTCCAAGGAGAGGAAGCTGAGGGAGCACAGCGAGGGTTACTCCAAGCAGCTGGAGGTGGAGCTTCAGAACCTAAAGGTCAGAGGTCACCAGTAAAGTTTCTACTGATACTGTCAGGACATGGGTCTGAGCTTGGTTCTGGTTCTGGTCCAGTCTCTGCAGGGTCGTGGAGCAGCAACCGGGGGGGTGGAGTCTCAGCAGGAGCTGTCCCGCCTGAAGGCGGAGCTTGACAAGAAGGTCCTGTTTTACGAGGAGGAGCTGCTGAGGAGAGACTCCGCCCACTCCTCTGAGATCAAACACCTCCGCAAAGACCTGCAGGAATCTGAGGGGGCGCAGCTCGCCGCCAACAAGGAGCTGCTGCTGCTCCGGGACAAGCTGGACAAGGCCAAGAGGGACAGGTGAGACCTGGACCAGGTAGAAGGACAGGCGAGGCCTGGACCAGGTTAAAAGAGGGACAGGTTAGGGACAGGTGAGACCAGTACCAGGTAGAAGGACAGGTGAGACCTGGACCAGGTAGAAGGACAGGCGAGGCCTGGACCAGGTTAAAAGAGGGACAGGTTAGGGACAGGTGAGACCAGTACCAGGTAGAAGGACAGGTGAGACCTGGACCAGGTAGAATGACAGGCGAGGCCTGGACCAGGTTAAAAGAGGGACAGGTGCGACCAGGAACAGGTAGATGGACAGGTGATCAAGGTTCAGAGGACAGGTCCTGATATAGGTGTGTCTCTGTGTCCCCTGCAGACAGGCTGAGATGGACGAAGTTGTTTCTGTCCTGAAGGAGAAACATGACAGAGAGAAGAGTCTCCTGACTGAAGAGAACCGGAAGCTGACGGCAGAGACAGACAAGGTAGACGTCCTGATACTGTGTCCTCTCTGTCCATTGTCTGTCCATTGTCCTGCTAACACATGACACCGTCCTCTCCTGGTTACCTCTGCCGTCTCCAGCTTTGTTCCTTTGTGGACAACCTGACCTCTCAGAACCGGCAGCTGGAGGACGAGCTCCAGGACATGTCCTCTAAGAAGGAGAGCGTGTCTCACTGGGAGGCTCAGATTGCTGAGATCATCCAGTGGTGAGTGTCCAGATCGCCGTCCCTGTCCCGGTCTCCCAGAGGACACTGTGGCTAACTGTCTCTCTGTCTTCAGGGTCAGTGATGAGAAGGACGCTCGAGGATACCTCCAGGCCCTGGCCACCAAGATGACGGAGGAGCTGGAGACGCTGCGGAGCTCCAGCCTCGGATCCAGACCTCTGGTAAGAACCGGGGAAGAACCTTGGGTCAGGACCCCCTCAGGGACGTTCACCATGTCCAAGAGACAGAGGTTTTGTTTTAAAGTAGACTTGGGTTTGTTCATGGGCTGCTCTGATTGGACAACTACTCTTCCTGCTTAGTTGTTCTAACTCTTTCTTCCTCCCATGTCCTCCTTCTCAGGACCCCCTGTGGAAGGTGCGTCGCAGTCAGAAGTTGGACATGTCGGCTCGTCTGGAGCTGCAGTCGGCTCTGGACGCTGAGATCAGAGCCAAGCAGGTGGTTCAGGACGAACTGCGCCGGGTCAAAGCTGTCAACATCAGCCTGGAGAGGTCAGAGGTCACAGAGACACACTGTCCCCTGTCATCATCATCTCACCTGACTGTCCTCACCTGTCCTCGTCTCTCTCTGTGTCTGCAGTAAGCTAAAGGAGTCTGAGGAGAGGAGCAGAGAGATGGGGGAGCAGATGGAGAACCTGAGGAAGGAGATGGAGGACAGTCGCAGTCGCTCTGACAAAGGTGAGTCACTTTCTTGGAGGACTCCAGGAGGACTCCTGAAAGGGTCCAGGAGGAGTCCAGGAGGAGTCTAGGAGGGTCCAGGAGGAGTCCAGGAGGGTCCAGGAGGGTCCAGGAGGAGTCTAGGAGGGTCCAGGAGGAATCTAGGAGGGGTCTAGGAGGAGTCCAGGAGGGTCCAGGAGGAGTCTAGGAGGAGTCTAGGAGGGTCCAGGAGGAGTCTAGGAGGAGTCTAGGAGGAGTCTAGGGGGAGTCTAGGGGGAGTCTAGGGGGAGTCTAGGAGGAGTCCAGGAGGGTCCAGGAGGAATCTAGGAGGGGTCTAGGAGGAGTCCAGGAGGAGTTCAGTCTAACCCCTGTGTGTCTCTGCAGGTCTGAAGCTCCAGGACTTCCAGGACTCCATTTTCGAGTACTTCAACACGTCTCCTCTGGCTCCAGACCTGACCTTCAGAGTGAGTCCCTGACTGACCAATCACAGCAGGTCACATGATGCTGCTGACGTCACTCCCACACAACTTAGAGATGCTAGAGGTCACTGGTCCTGTGTCTAGACGCCCTCAGCATTGATCATGTGTCTCCGTTAACATCTCTCGTCTTTCTCCTGCAGACCACAGATGTAGACTCCACCCCCCTGAAATCAGAGACCACGCCCCCCTCGCCCTCTGCTGTGTCCCAACACGAGGTTGGCCTTTGGTTGTACATCTGTTGACGAGTGTCAAGCTAGGCGACCTGACTGAGCCAGTTCTGTTTGTGTCCACAGGAAGTGAAAGCAGGGTCGGTCCCAGCCAGCCCCTCCCCCCCCTTCCAGAGCTCAGTGCTGACCACGCCCAAGGTACGTTTCCACGGTTACCTGTGGGGAGGAGGTATGGAGTGGTCACAATGCGTGTTCCATGGTCCACAAGAGAAACATGAGATTCACCAACGCTCTCAGAGCAGGCTGAATAAATATTTATTTCATAGCAAATTCACAAATCTGATCTTTTTGTCTTCCTGTGTTTATGGACGTCTCAGCGTGAACATACACATCATCAGGTACAAACAGATCAGGAGCTTTGAGACTGTTTTCACGCTGCTCAGATCCACACTAACGGTGCCTTACCAGGAAACTGGGAACTCTGGGCCTTGGACAGAGTGAGACATATCATTCATGTGATTTAGTACCAACACTGACCTCAGCAGTGTGTCATGCACTTATAAATGTATGGTTCAGATAAGCTGCTGCAGGAGGACGAGTCAATACGCTGACATCCTGGCAGGACTCAGTAGCTCCTCTGACGTCAGTATGACTCTAAACCAAGGTATCTGATAATAACTGAAGCTAACACTCAGCTCTGTGGTGATGCTACACCCAAGTATCTAACATTAACTCTCTGCTCAGTGAAGTAGTGATCTGTGCTGTTGCTATGACGATGTCTCTGTCCTGGCCTCTAAGTGGAGGATGGTTGAATGGAGACAGTGAGACAGGATGTTTGTCCTCTAAGACCTGCAGGTGTTTCACAATAAAGCTCTGACAGGAAGTGAAGTGATGTCAGCGGAACCCACGGATCAGAACCAGCCTCCATGTTCTGATCTGTTCCTCTTGTTTCAGCCCAAAGCTCATCAGCTCAGCATCAAGACGTTCTCCAGCCCCCCCCAGTGCTCCCACTGCACCTCTCTGATGGTGGGACTCATCCGCCAGGGATACGCCTGTGAAGGTATCAAACGCACCCGCACAGTGCAGCCACACGGGGACACTAGCGTCCTCTGGTCCTGAGCTGGTTCTGGTTCTTAACCTTAGAACATTAGGAAGTGTCTCTAACGTCCATGTCTCTGTCCTCAGTCTGCTCCTTCATCTGCCACGTGTCCTGCAAAGACCACGCCCCCCTGATCTGTCCAATCCCAGCAGAGCAGGCCAAGAGGCCGCAGGGCATCGACGTCCAGAGAGGCATCGGCACCGCCTACAAGGGCTACGTCAGGGTAAGACCACGACCCCCAACCGGCATTGTCCCGGTTCTTAAGGTCCACGGACTCATGTCTTGTTTCTGTCAGATCCCGAAGCCAAGCGGCGTGAAGAAGGGCTGGCAGCGAGCCTTCGCCGTGGCCTCCGACTGTAAGCTCTTCCTCTACGACGTCCCAGAGGGAAAGTCCACCCAGCCTGGCGTGGTGGCCAGTCTGGTCCTGGACCTCAGGTACCGCTTCACCGGTTCAGGAGGTCAAGCGTTAGTCAGACGTTCTGACTGTTCAGGTTCTGATCAGGAACGTTTTCTTTCAGAGACGAGGATTTCTCTGTCAGCTCTGTTCTGGCATCAGATGTGATCCACGCCACCAGGAAGGACATCCCCTGCATCTTCAGGGTAGGAGGCGCCGTCCTCTCTGACCTCTAACCCTGTCCCCTCTGACGTCAGGCTGGGTTTTGTAAAGCGTCTTGAGACGATTTGTATTGTTATTGACGCTATATCAATAAAATTGAACTGAATTGAATCTGACCCTTGACCTCTGACCCCTGACCTCTGATACCTATCCCTGTCTTCACCATGGGGTTGCCTCCACCAGGTGACATCATCCCAGCTGATGTCTCAGCTGTCCTCAGTGTCTCTGCTGGTTCTGGCGGAGAGCGAGGGGGAGAAGAAGAAGTGGGTCAGGATCCTTGAAGGTCTTCAGAACATCTTGACCCAGAACCTGCTGAAGAACCAACCAGTCCACGTCCTCCATGAGGCCTACGACGCCTCCCTGCCCATCATCAAGACCACGCTGTCCGCCGCATTGCTGGGTCAGTACCACATGATCAGTCTGACTCTCTGGCCTGGTTCTGGTCAGGTTCTAGTTCAGGTTCTGTCCTGGTTCTGTTCTAAATTATGTGACGTTTCTGTTACTGAACATGTGACTTCATAGATCGAGAGAGGATCGCCCTGGGGACAGAAGACGGCCTGTTTGTGGTGGAGGTCACCAGAGACGGTGAGACATGTCCACAGAGACAGAGACAGAGACAAACAGACAGAGACAGACAGTCCTAACCGTTCTGTCCGTCTGTCCCTCCAGTGATTGTCCGAGCTGCTGACAGTAAGAAGGTCCACCAGATAGAATTGATCCCTGATCAGATCGTGGTTCTCCTCTGCGGTCGGAACCGCCACGTCCACCTCCACCCCTGGGGGGTTCTGGACGGAGCCGACTCCACCTTTGACGTGAAGCTGGCGGAGACCAAAGGCTGCCAGGCTCTGACCACTGGGCTGCTCCGCCCTGGGGGCCCCCCCTGCCTGCTTGCCGCCGTCAAACGTCAGGTTAGAGGACAATTCACCTGCAGTACACCTGTGGTTCTGATCTGGTTCTAAAGCTCAGGGTCTGTCCTCCCTCAAGGTCCACTGCTACGAGATCCTCCGAGCGAAACCCTACCATAAGAAGCTGTGGGAGGTGCAGGCTCCGGGGGTGGTGCAGTGGTTGGGGATGGTCAGGGAGCGGCTGTGTGTCGGGTACCCGTCCGGCTTCGCTCTGCTGGCCCTACAGGGGGAGTCATCCCCCATCAGCCTGGTGAGCCCGGCTGACCCGTCGCTGGCATTCCTGGCCCACCAACCCCTGGACGCCCTGCACGCCCTGGAGGTGGGACCCAGCGAGGTGCTGCTCTGCTTCAGTCAGCTCGGCATCTATGTGGACGGACAGGGGCGCCGGTCCCGGACCCAGGAGCTGATGTGGCCCGCCACGCCGCTGGCCTGCAGTACGTCACCAGGTCAACTTATTCTAGAAAGAGACTTTAGGACAGGTGGGGCAGGTGTAGGTAGTAGACAGGTGAGTTCAGACAGGTCTTGCTGGTAGAGTAAGTGTAATTCAGGTGTAGCTGGTAGACAGGTGTAGTTCAGTCAGGTGTAGCTGGTAGACAGGTGAATTCAGTCAGGTGTAGCTGGTAGACAGGTGAGGTCAGGTGTAGCTGGTAGACAGGTGTGTTCAGACAGGTGTAGCTGGTAGACAGGTGAGGTCAGGTGTAGCTGGTAGACAAGTGAGTTCAGACAGGTCTAGCTGGTAGAGTAAGTGTAATTCAGGTGTAGCTGGTAGACAGGTGAATTCAGTCAGGTGTAGCTGGCAGACAGGTGTAGTTCAGACAGGTGAGCTGGTAGACAGGTGAGGTCAGGTGTAGCTGGTAGACAGGTGTGTTCAGACAGGTGAGCTGGTAGAGTAAGTGTAATTCAGGTGTAGCTGGTAGACAGGTGAATTCAGTCAGGTGTAGCTGGCAGACAGGTGTAGTTCAGACAGGTGAGCTGGTAGACAGGTGAGGTCAGGTGTAGCTGGTAGACAGGTGTGTTCAGACAGGTGAGCTGGTAGACAGGTGAATTCAGTCAGGTGTTGCTGGTAGACAGGTGAATTCAGTCAGGTGCAGCTGGTAGACAGGTGTAGGTCAGACAGGTGAGCTGGTAGACAGGTGAATTCAGTCAGGTGTAGCTGGTAGACAGGTGTAGTTCAGGTGTAGCTGGTGGACAGGTGTAGTTCAGGTGTAGTTCAGTTGTAGCTCTCTGTCTCACGTGTCGTTGTCTTTCAGGCTCTAACTCGTCTCATCTGAGCGTCTACAGTGAATACGGTGTGGATGTGTTTGATATTCTCACCACTGATTGGGTCCAGACCATCTCCCTCCGTAAGGTAACCAATCAGAGCTCAGAATTAGTAATGACACCTGAGATCAGATGAACACCTGTAGATGTCTCTGTCCTCAGATCAGACCACTGAATGTTGAAGGGACGTTAAACCTGCTCAGCTCAGAACCTCCTCGTCTCCTTTACTTCAGCAACACCTCCTCAGGTAAACACACACCTGTCTCTCTACCTGTCTCCTTACCTGTCTCCTTACCTGTCTCTCTACCTGTCTCCTTACCTGTCTATCTACCTCTCTCTACCTGTCTCTCTACCTGTCTCCTTACCTGTCTCTCTACCTGTCTCCTTACCTGTCTCCTTACCTGTCTATCTACCTGTCTCTCTACCTGTCTCTCTACCTGTCTCTCTACCTGTCTCCTTACCTGTCTCTCTACCTGTCTCCTTACCTGTCTCCTTACCTCTCTCCTTACCTGTCTCTCTACCTGTCTATCTACCTGTCTCTCTACCTGTCTCCTTACCTGTCTCTCTACCTGTCTCCTTACCTGTCTCCTTACCTGTCTCTCTACCTGTCTATCTACCTGTCTCTACCTGTCTCTTTACCTGTCTCCTTACCTGTCTCTCTACCTGTCTCTCTACCTCTCTCTCTACCTATCTACCTCTCTCTCTACCTGTCTCCTTACCTGTCTCTACCTGTCTCCTTACCTGTCTCTCTACCTCTCTCTCTACCTGTCTCCTTACCTGTCTCTCTACCTGTCTCCTTACCTGTCTCCTTACCTGTCTCTCTACCTGTCTCCTTACCTGTCTCTCTACCTGTCTCTCTACCTGTCTCCTTACCTGTCTCCTTACCTGTCTCCTTACCTGTCTCCTTACCTGTCTCTCTACCTGTCTCCTTACCTGTCTCCTTACCTGTCTCTACCTGTCTCTCTACCTGTCTCCTTACCTGTCTCTACCTGTCTCCTTACCTGTCTCTCTACCTGTCTCTCTACCTCTCTCTCTACCTATCTACCTCTCTCTCTACCTGTCTCCTTACCTGTCTCTACCTGTCTCCTTACCTGTCTCCTTACCTCTCTCTCTACCTCTCTCTCTACCTGTCTCCTTACCTGTCTCCTTACCTGTCTCTCTACCTCTCTCTCTACCTGTCTCCTTACCTGTCTCCTTACCTGTCTCTCTACCTCTCTCTCTACCTGTCTCCTTACCTGTCTCTCATCAGAGGGAGACCTCACCATCCCAGAGAAGTCTGACCACAGCAGGAAGTTGATGGTTCGAACTCGCAGTAAGAGGAAGTTTCTGTTCAAGGTTCCTGAGGAGGAGCGACTGCAGCAGAGGAGGTGATCACCGTGTTCATCAGTGTCTGTCCTCTGTCCTCTGTCTTCTGTCCTCTGTCTTCTGTTTGTTTGTTTGTTTATTTATTTGTTTGTTTACTGGTTGCCAGGGAGATGCTGAGGGACCCAGAGCTTCGGTCGAAGATGATTTCTAATCCAACAAACTTCAACCATGTGGCTCATATGGGACCAGGAGATGGCATGCAGGTCCTCATGGACCTCCCTCTGGTAACTCCCCCCCCCCCCCCCCCCCGGTAACTCCTCCCTCACCCCGTCCTTCTCGCCTTCTCCTCCCTTTGGTAACTCCTCCCTCTCCTCTTCCTCCTCCTCCGACTGCTCCGCTCATCAAACTGACTCCTCCTCTCTTCTCTCCTCCTCCCCCTGTCTCACCTTCCTCACCCCCTGCTCCTCCTGCTCCTCCTGCTCCTCCAACCTGGTGTTTAGGTTGGTGACGTCACCCCCCTTACCCCCTCCCCATCTCCCTCCCCCTCTTCCTCCTCCTCCCGTCACACCCTCATCTCCCCTCCCTCCAACTTTGAGCACGTCTATCACATGACCTCGGCGTCGGCCGGCGCCTTCTTGCAGAAAGACGCCTCCTCCTCCTCCTCCTCCCAGCAGAGTCTCCTGCAGCCTTCCTCCTCCTCCTCCTCCTCCTCTCCCTCCATCTCCTCTCTGGGAAGGGTAGGACAGCTTCTCTCTCCCCTTCCTCCCCCCACACTGAGGTCAGGTCACATGACCTGACTCCAGGTCTGACTGAAGCAGATCAGTGAGCTCACTGATAGGTTGGTTGGTTGGTTGCTTGGTTGCTTTACATGTTGCTCATCTGTTTATGCTGAGCAACAGTTGTTGATTATTGTCTTTACTGATCAGCTCATCAACACGTTTAGATTAGTGTCGGTGTGTGTGTGTGTGTGTGTGTTAATGTGTGTTAACGTGTATTATTGTGTGTGTAGAGTGTGATGGCCTCCAATCAGGATGACGCCAGTAAGGACAAGCCCCGCCCCCTGTCCAGCATTTCCCGGCAACAGAGAAGCAAAAGCCACATCACCCGCACAGCCTCAGGTAAACACACCTGTGACCTCACAGACCACATCTGGACAGCTGTGTTTACCATCAGATGATGTCATCAGTGCTCTATCTTTCCATTGGTTCAGATTTTGGAGGCGGAGTTTCATCTCGCACCACCTGTGACCCGGAGCAGGACCTGGACCGAGAGGTAACGTGACTGTAACAGTTAGAACATTTTAATGATCAATAATTAATATGTTCTTATTGACGACTCCCTCTCTCTCTCTCTCCCCCCTCTCTCGCCCAGCCGGACTCGGACTCCACCAAACACTCGACCCCCTCCAACAGCTCCAACCCCAGCAGCCCCCCCAGCCCTAACTCCCCCCACCGCAGTCAGCTGACCCTGGACGGCCTTGACTCGGAGCCCTGACTCCGCCCCCCTTCATGTAATCAACCAGTCAGAGTTTAGCATTTACTGAGGATTTTATTGTGGCGGGGTGAGTCTAAGCTTCCTGCTGCTTTTATTTTGTTGGATTTTACCTGCTGGTAAGCCCCGCCCCCGGTTTTAACCTTCCCCTGCTGACGGCTGCTGTGTTTGACTTTTGACCTTTATTCTGATTGGCTCTGTGGGACCAGTCACCTCCTCTTCTTCATCTTCTGTATTAAGTAACTTCCTCTTGAGCTTTAGCCAGCTGTTAGCCACCACGCTAACAGATGGGAGGTCTCACTCTGATGAAAAAAACACTGTATGAATTAATTATAAAGTTTTGTTAAAGTTGCACATAATCATCATTATCCTTGTTGCTGTAGGAGAAAAATGATCTTTCTGTGTCAGTGATGATATTTCCTGCTGACCCCTCCCCTCCCCCAACCCACCGACCCCTCCCCCATCAGACCTGGCCCTGCCCTCTGCTCAGGTGGAGGCAGTAATGGGGGGGTTGCACCTGAACACTACTGTTTTGTTTCTTCCAGATTTACCAGTTAAAGAATCTTTGTAACAATAAACTGTTAACAACCAAAAACAATAAAGAGCCTGAAGAGAGTCTGAGAGTCTGATTGACAGGTGAAGAACAGGTGAAGAACAGGTGACTTCTCTTTGTGCTTGTTTTTTACCAAACAAACCTGGTACCGGGTTCTGCTGAACGTTCTGCAGCAGTCAACCGGTCGTATGGTGTGAAGGTTCTACCTGTGTCTTAGTTTCATACTCAGCCCTTTGCCTCCATCTAGTGGTCTAATGGTGATACTACAGATAATAAACAATACAACCATCACGTAGAGAAAGCATCTTCTTCTGGATTCTATAACGTGCACAATGATGTCCAGGATAAATAAAATGTGTGTACGTTGCCTCCTGTAGAGGAATCAGTAGGATTTTGTAGCCAGATTCCCTTTCAAGAGGTAAAAACCCAATGTGGAACACTTTGGGTTCTTTGGTTCTCCACATGTCCAAATGGAGAGTCTTTGTGTTCTTGGGTTACGGGTAACTGCAGTACTCTAATTATCTTTTATACACTCTTTTAGTTTACCACTAATTAATCAGATATAGGAACAGACACAATGTTACTGACACTGGAGTCTGACCTGTCCGCAGAGACCAGGGTCCATAGAGACCAGATCCACAGAGACCAGGGTCCATAGAGACCAGATCCACAGAGACCAGGGTCAGGAACATGGACCTGATGGTTCTGGAGGTTAAAGAATCATTTCTGTTTGACATTGTAATTCAGGACTGCGTCTCCCACAGTTCACTGCTGCATGTTACAGGAGATCAGCTGATCAGTCATTCAGAGACAAAAACAAAATGTGACATCATCATGAGATCAGAGGTTGAGTTGACCAGACTCCATTCAGTTTTTGTCATATTTAATTCAGGTCATTCATTAATGATTCATTTTACACTCAGTCGTGTCTGACAGGTTCCTTAATAAATGAGCCAATCAGAGTGGCTGGATGAGAGCAGAGCGACAGCAGAGCCAATCAGAGCACAGCAGGAATCAGGTCAGACTTCCTGCTCTGCTTCAGACAGAAAACCTGATGAAAAGTCAACAAGGTCCAAACGTAACGACGTTAAAGGATCCGTGACGTTTATTGGGTTCTAAAGAAGTGATCTAAACATTTGACATGAGATAATAAATCAGTTCCGAGGGTTAGACATGTGACTTCTTTCCAAATAATTGAATAAGAATCCTTCACTGCTACTGAGAATTTACTTCATTATAAACATTAAACCAACCACAGACCACCATGAGAACCACAGACCGCCACTCCAAGAACCGGGTCTCTGTCGATGAAGTTAACAGTAATAAAGTGAACTTTTAACCCTCGGCTCAGAGTGACGGGCTGATTATCGTCTGTTTCTCCTTTCATCAGATTTCAAACCACAGACAAAGGTCAACACAGGTCACTTCCTGTTTTCAGGTTCAGCTCTGTCAGTGCTTGGTTTCAGTTTCAGTTCCTTCAGTCAATGTGTTGCTGAACAGATGTCCCCGTCATGTCCTCCATGTTGGATCTATGCATCTGTCACATTGTCATGACAATATGACCGTTTGTCATATTGTCATGACAAACAGGAAACAGCTCAGCAGCTTGAACCACGTAAAGTTCAGACAGGAACTCACAGGGACAGGTACTGATACGACAGGAAGTCCTTTTAAGGACGATGATTGGGTTTCCTGTGGAACGTTGGTTAACTCAGAGATTCTAACGGAAAGAAACAGGAAGAGATTTAACAACCTGGGTCCAGTAGAGACCAGTAGAGTCCAGTAGTCCACCTTTGGTGTCTCTGCAGCCTCAGTTGGTCTCTGGTGGTCCAGGCAGTTCCTGGAGGACACCAGAGTTCATCTCCAAGGAGTTGTTGGATGGGTGGATCTGGTTCTGGCTGCTGTTGGACCGAGGACCAAAGACGTGGCAGAGTCCTCGGCTGAGCTCACTGCGGATGTTCTCGCTGGACAGGACGTAGAGGAGGGGGTTGACGGCGCTGTTGACGGTGGACAGGCCCAGGGAGATGGTGTAGGGGGTGTACATGGTGGTCTCGAAGAGGCAGGTGCTGTCCTTCAGCTGGGGGAAGTGGAAGATGACAGCTCTGGCTAGCAGGATCAGGTGGTACGGGGCAAAGCAGACCAGGAAGAGCGCCACCACGGCCACCGCCAGACGCCGGACGCGCCGCTTCTGCTCCGACCGCAGCCCCGTGCTGCGGTGCACGTTGGCCAGGATGCCACGGTTGGTCAGCACCAGCAGCAACAGCGGCGCCAGGAAGCCCACCAGGAAGCGGGCGTAGTAGAAGCCTGTCACCATGGCGCTGCTCTGACTCGGCTCGAAGCAGTGCTGCTTGTCCTCACCACCCTCCTTCATGATGAAGACGGGGACGTGACCAATGGCCACCACCAGGACGATGGCGAGGGTGATGAAGGCGGCGTGGCGGCGTCGGCGACGGCCACGCGCCTCCATGCTGTAGACCACGGCCACGTAGCGGTCGAAGGAGATGCAGCAGAGCAGGAAGATGCTGATGTACATGTTGGTGAAGAAGATGTAGCCTGTCACCTTGCACGCTGCCGGCGTCCCTCGCCACCTGTGATCATTGACGATGTAGTCCGCCCACACTGGCAGCGTGCACAGGTAGCTGAGGTCACACAGCGACAGGGCCCACAGGTACACACCCAGAACATTCTTCTTTTGCACCTGCAGCCAGGTGAGGATGAGCGTCAGCAGGTTGGCGGGAAGACCCACCACCAGAACCGAGCTGTACAGCAGCACCAGCGGCAGACGGCCCTCGTTGTACGGCGTCTCGCACGGCACCAAGCTCTGGTTGGTCGTCAGGGAAACAGTGACAGGAGTCTACAGGACACATGGGGACAGAGACTGTTATGTCTTCTCAACCTTCTGTCTTTAATGATCGTCAGCTGATCAGAATGTTTCTGACGATGTATCAGATTTAAGAAGTGATGTGTTAAAATCTGAGAAGACTTCCTGTCATCATTTCTGAGACATGAGCAGGAAAACCCCGCCATAATAAAAGTGTGTTTCCTCTTGAAGACGTGTCAATGTCTCAGACTGAAACCACAGAACTCTCAAAGACTTCCTGTCAGAACTGATCGGAGTCAAACAGTCAAAGAAACCTTCTCCTTAACAGGTGAACCATTGCTGTTGGTCACATGACCCTCACCTGGCAGGTGGGAGGGGCCACGTTTGTTTGAGGTGGTTTACCTGAGACATCTGGATTTGATTGATTGACACCTGAAGAGTCTCTGGACATTAATGGTTCATCAGAGAACCACTGACTGGAGACAGGTCCAGGTCACTAACAGACTCATCCTCTCATATATAGATCACCCTCTCACACACAGATCATCACCCTCTCATCAGATCATCACCCTCTCATCAGATCATCACCCTCTCACACACAGATCATCACCCTCTCATCAGATCATCACCCTCACACACAGATCATCACCCTCTCATCAGATCATCACCCTCTCATCTACAGATCATCACCCTCTCATCAGATCATCACCCTCTCATCAGATCATCACCCTCTCACACACAGATCATCACCCTCTCATCAGATCATCACCCTCACACACAGATCATCACCCTCTCATCAGATCATCACCCTCTCATCTACAGATCATCACCCTCTCATCAGATCATCACCCTCTCATCAGATCATCACCCTCTCACACACAGATCATCACCCTCTCATCAGATCATCACCCTCTCACACACAGATCATCACCCTCTCATCAGATCATCACCCTCTCACACACAGATCATCACCCTCTCATCAGATCATCACCCTCTCACACACAGATCATCACCCTCACACACAGATCATCACCCTCTCATCAGATCATCACCCTCTCATCTACAGATCATCACCCTCACATCTACAGATCATCACCCTCTCATCTACAGATCATCACCCTCTCATCAGATCATCACCCTCTCATCTACAGATCATCACCCTCTCATCTACAGATCATCACCCTCTCATCTACAGATCATCACCCTCACACACAGATCATCACCCTCTCATCAGATCATCACCCTCTCATCAGATCATCACCCTCTCATCAGATCATCACCCTCTCATCTACAGATCATCACCCTCTCATCTACAGATCATCACCCTCACACACAGATCATCACCCTCTCATCAGATCATCACCCTCTCATCTACAGATCATCACCCTCACACACAGATCATCACCCTCTCATCAGATCATCACCCTCTCATCAGATCATAACCCTCTCATCTACAGATCATCACCCTCACACACACAGATCATCACCCTCTCATCAGATCATCACCCTCTCATATACAGATCATCACCCTCTCATCTACAGATCATCCTCTCACACACAGATCATCACCCTCTCATCAGATCACCCTCTCATATATAGATCACCCTCTCATCTACAGATCATCCTCTCATATTCTCATCAACAGATCATAACCCTCTCATCAGATCATCCTCTCATCTATAGATCACCCTCTCATCAGATCACCCTCTCATATACAGATCACCCTCTCATATATAGATCACCCTCTCATATTCTCATATACAGATCATAACCCTCTCATATATAGATCACCCTCTCACATACAGATCACCCTCTCATATACAGATCACCCTCTCATATACAGATCATAACCCTCTCATATATACATCACCGTCTCATCTACAGATCACCCTCTCATCTACAGATCATCCTCTCATATTCTCAACAGATCATAACCCTCTCATCAGATAACCCTCTCATATACAGATCACCCTCTCATATATAGATCACCCTCTCATATTCTCATATACAGATCATAACCCTCTCATATATAGATCACCCTCTCACATACAGATCACCCTCTCATATACAGATCACCCTCTCATATACAGATCACCCTCTCATCTACAGATCATAACCCTCTCATATACATATCACCCTCTCACATACAAATCACCCTCTCATATACATATCACCCTCTCATATATAGATCATCCTCTCATCAGATCACCCTCTCATATACAGATCACCCTCTCATATACATATCACCCTCTCACATACAGATCACCCTCTCATATACATATCACCCTCTCATATATAGATCACCCTCTCATCAGATCACCCTCTCATATACAGATCACCCTCTCATATATAGATCACCCTCTCATATACAGATCACCCTCTCATATATAGATCACCCTCTCATATTCTCATCTACAGATCATAACCCTCTCATCAGATCACCCTCTCATATATAGATCACCCTCTCATCAGATCACCCTCTCACATACATATCACCCTCTCATATATAGATCACCCTCTCATCAGATCACCCTCTCATCAGATCACCCTCTCATATATAGATCACCCTCTCATCAGATCACCCTCTCATATATAGATCACCCTCTCATATTCTCATCTACAGATCATAACCCTCTCATCAGATCACCCTCTCATATATAGATCACCCTCTCATCAGATCACCCTCTCATATACAGATCACCCTCTCATATATAGATCACCCTCTCATATACAGATCACCCTCTCATATTCTCATCTACAGATCATAACCCTCTCATCAGATCACCCTCTCATATATAGATCACCCTCTCATCAGATCACCCTCTCACATACATATCACCCTCTCATATATAGATCACCCTCTCATCAGATCACCCTCTCATCAGATCACCCTCTCATATATAGATCACCCTCTCATCAGATCACCCTCTCATATATAGATCACCCTTTCATATTCTCATCTACAGATCATAACCCTCTCATCAGATCACCCTCTCATATACATATCACCCTCTCATATATAGATCACCCTCTCATCAGATCACCCTCTCATATACAGATCATCCTCTCATATACATATCACCCTCTCATATATAGATCACCCTCTCATCAGATCACCCTCTCACATACATATCACCCTCTCATATATAGATCACCCTCTCATCAGATCACCCTCTCATATACAGATCATCCTCTCATATATAGATCACCCTCTCATCAGATCACCCTCTCACATACATATCACCCTCTCATATATAGATCACCCTCTCATCAGATCACCCTCTCACATACATATCACCCTCTCATATATAGATCATCCTCTCATATTCTCATATATAGATCCCCCTCTCATCAGATCACCCTCTCATATATAGATCACCCTCTCATATTCTCATCTATAGATCATCACCCTCATATACAGATCACCCTCTCATCAGATCACCCTCTCACATACAGATCACCCTCTCATATATAGATCACCCTCTCATATATAGATCACCCTCTCATATACAGATCACCCTCTCATATATAGATCACCCTCTCATATATAGATCACCCTCTCATATTCTCATCTATAGATCATCACCCTCTCATATATAGATCACCCTCTCATCATATCACCCTCTCATATATAGATCACCCTCTCATCAGATCACCCTCTCACATACATATCACCCTCTCATATATAGATCACCCTCTCATCAGATCACCCTCTCACATACATATCACCCTCTCATATATAGATCATCCTCTCATATTCTCATATATAGATCACCCTCTCATATTCTCATCTATAGATCATCACCCTCTCATATTCTCATATATAGATCACCCTCTCACATACATATCACCCTCTCATATATAGATCACCCTTTCACATACATATCACCCTCTCATATATAGATCATCCTCTCATATTCTCATATATAGATCCCCCTCTCATCAGATCACCCTCTCATCAGATCACCCTCTCACATACAGATCACCCTCTCATATATAGATCACCCTCTCATATTCTCATCTATAGATCATCACCCTCATATACAGATCACCCTCTCATCAGATCACCCTCTCACATACAGATCACCCTCTCATATATAGATCACCCTCTCATCAGATCACCCTCTCACATACATATCACCCTCTCATATATAGATCATCCTCTCATATTCTCATATATAGATCACCCTCTCACATACATATCACCCTCTCATATATAGATCACCCTCTCATCAGATCACCCTCTCATATACAGATCACCCTCTCATCAGATCACCCTCTCACATACATATCCCCCTCTCATATATAGATCACCCTCTCACATACATATCACCCTCTCATATATAGATCACCCTCTCATCAGATCACCCTCTCATATACAGATCACCCTCTCATCAGATCACCCTCTCACATACATATCACCCTCTCATATATAGATCACCCTCTCATCAGATCACCCTCTCACATACATATCACCCTCTCATATATAGATCATCCTCTCATATTCTCATATATAGATCACCCTCTCACATACATATCACCCTCTCATATATAGATCATCCTCTCATATTCTCATATATAGATCACCCTCTCACATACATATCACCCTCTCATATATAGATCACCCTCTCATCAGATCACCCTCTCACATACATATCACCCTCTCATATATAGATCACCCTCTCATATTCTCATATATAGATCACCCTCTCATATTCTCATATATAGATCACCCTCTCATATATAGATCATCCTCTCATATTCTCATATATAGATCACCCTCTCATCATATCACCCTCTCATATATAGATCACCCTCTCATCAGATCACCCTCTCACATACATATCACCCTCTCATATATAGATCATCCTCTCATATTCTCATATATAGATCACCCTCTCACATACATATCACCCTCTCATATATAGATCACCCTCTCATCAGATCACCCTCTCACATACATATCACCCTCTCATATATAGATCACCCTCTCATCAGATCACCCTCTCATATATAGATCACCCTCTCACATACATATCACCCTCTCATATATAGATCATCCTCTCATATTCTCATATATAGATCACCCTCTCATATATAGATCACCCTCTCACATACATATCACCCTCTCATATATAGATCACCCTCTCATCAGATCACCCTCTCACATACATATCACCCTCTCATATATAGATCATCCTCTCATATTCTCATATATAGATCACCCTCTCATATTCTCATCTATAGATCATCACCCTCTCATCACCCTGCTCGTTTCTCTGCGTGGAACAGAAACTCTCTCAAACAGGAAGACTTTACTCCCGCCCCTCTAACACACATGGACTCGTTAACTTTTGATTTCCACGGAGCTGTTACCGATCATCATCTTCATCATCATCTTCTCCATCATCTTCACCTTCATCATCATCAGTTCAATCAAAGACAAACTCACCGCTGTCTCGTTCATCGTCTCTTCTTTGTCCTCGCGCTGATTCTGAATGAACGTCGTGGAGAAACCCCGGGTCACGTGACCACGAACAGCGTTTCTTCCTGCTTTTATATTTAATTCATGATTTCATCTCATTTATTCATGCGGAAGCTGAACTGAGAGGAGATGGAGCCCGAATATGTATACACATATATATACATATTGTATATGTGTATATATACATATATATATGTATATATACATATTATAATGTGTATACACATGTATATACACATATATATACATATTGTATATGTGTATATATACATATATACATATATATATACACATATATATATATATATGTATATATACATATTATAATGTGTATACACATGTGTATATACAGGTCCTTCTCAAAAAATTAGCATATTGTGATAAAGTTCATTCTTTTCCATAATGTAATGATAAAAATTAAACTTTCATATATTTTAGATTCATTGCACACCAACTGAAATATTTCAGGTCTTTTATTGTTTTAATACTGATGATTTTGGCATACAGCTCATGAAAACCAAAAATCCCTGTCTCAAAAAATTAGCATATTTCATCCTACCAATAAAAGAAAAGTGTTTTTAATACAAAAAAAGTCAACCTTCAAATAATTATGTTCAGTTATGCACTCAATACTTGGTCGGGAATCCTTTTGCAGAAATGACTGCTTCAGTGCGGCGTGGCATGGAGGCAATCAGCCTGCGGCACTGCTGAGGTCTTATGGAGGCCCAGGATGCTTCGATAGCGGCCTTAAGCTCATCCAGAGTGTTGGGTCTTGCGTCTCTCAACTTTCTCTTCACAATATCCCACAGATTCTCTATGGGGTTCAGGTTAGGAGAGTTGGCAGGCCAATTGAGCACAGTAATACCATGGTCAGTAAACCATTTACCAGTGGTTTTGGCACTGTGAGCAGGTGCCAGGTCGTGCTGAAAAATGAAATCTTCATCTCCATAAAGCTTTTCAGCAGATGGAAGCATGAAGTGCTCCAAAATCTCCTGATAGCTAGCTGCATTGACCCTGCCCTTGATAAAACACAGTGGACCAACACCAGCAGCTGACATGGCACCCCAGACCATCACTGACTGTGGGTACTTGACACTGGACTTCAGGCATTTTGGCATTTCCTTCTCCCCAGTCTTCCTCCAGACTCTGGCACCTTGATTTCCGAATGACATGCAAAATGGATACACCATGTGGACCACTGAGCAACAGTCCAGTGCTGCTTCTCTGTAGCCCAGGTCAGGCGCTTCTGCCGCTGTTTCTGGTTCAAAAGTGGCTTGACCTGGGGAATGCGGCACCTGTAGCCCATTTCCTGCACACGGTGGCTCTGGATGTTTCTACTCCAGACTCAGTCCACTGCTTCCGCAGGTCCCCCAAGGTCTGGAATCGGCCCTTCTCCACAATCTTCCTCAGGGTCCGGTCACCTCTTCTCGTCGTGCAGCGTTTTCTGCCACACTTTTTCCTTCCCACAGACTTCCCACTGAGGTGCCTTGATACGGCACTCTGGGAACAGCCTATTCGTTCAGAAATTTCTTTCTGTGTCTTACCCTCTTGCTTGAGGGTGTCAATGATGGCCTTCTGGACAGCAGTCAGGTCGGCGGTCTTACCCATGATTGCGGTTTTGAGTAATGAACCAGGCTGGGAGTTTTTAAAAGCCTCAGGAATCTTTTGGAGGTGTTTCGAGTTAATTCGTTGATTCAGATGATTAGGTTAATAGCTCGTTTAGAGAACCTTTTCATGATATGCTAATTTTTTGAGATAGGAATTTGGGGTTTTCATGAGCTGTATGCCAAAATCATCAGTATTAAAACAATAAAAGACCTGAAATATTTCAGTTGGTGTGCAATGAATCTAAAATATATGAAAGTTTAATTTTTATCATTACATTATGGAAAAGAATGAACTTTATCACAATATGCTAATTTTTTGAGAAGGACCTGTATATGTATATATACACACATATATATATATATATATATATATATGTATATATACATATTATAATATGTATACACATGTGTATATACACATATATATACATATCTATATATAATATGTCTGTGAAGGTTCTCAGTCATCCAGGTCATGGTTTATCCAACAAAGGTTCAAAAAAGGCAACTGGACTTGTAGAGTTTTTAGAGAAGACGTTTCATCTGAGCAGCTTCTTCAGTTTAGCTGCTCAGATGAAACGTCTTCTCTAAAAACTCTACAAGTCCAGTTGCCTTTTCTGAACCTTTGTTGGATGTATGTATATATATATATATATATATATATATATATATAATATACACATATATGTATATAATTATTATTTTTTTATTTCATTAATTTTATTATTCTTGTTTAACTCTTCCAGAGTTGTACAACTGAGCTGCATCTAATGAATCTAATGCTAATCACTTCTATCCAGCACTGACAATAAACATGAATCAGTGATAGAAACATATCTACCATCTGGTGGCAGCAGCTGGTACTGTCCTCCTCCTCCTCCTCCTCCTCCTCCTCTCTTCCTCCTTTCTCTCCTTTTAATTCTCCTCCTTTCTCTCCTCCTCCTCCTCCATCTTTCTTCAATTAAATTCAATTCAGTTTTATTTATATAGCGTCAATAACAACAACACAAATCATCTCTCCAGAGCAGCCTGAAGGCGACGGTGGCAGGAACAACTCCCTTTAACAGGAAGAAACCTTGAGCAGAACCAGAACCAGAACCAGCTCATATGGAGGAACCCATCTGCCTAAGGCCAGCCGGGTACAGACAGAAGAAAGAGAGAAGAGAGATGATAGGAGGAAGGAGATAAACATCCATCTGACTAAGGCGTACATAGAATCTGATGATGATAGAGGACAGTTAGAGAATGTAAGAGGAACCAAAGACAGGTTGAAGACCTGTTCATTCAGGTAGGAGTGGAGAACCTCTTCTTCTCCTCTAACCTCTTTTCCTCCACCACCAACATCACCAACAACACAGTCATCTTGTTTTTATTCTTTTATCTTTTTATCCTTACACAAACATTTTATTTCTTAAGCCCCACCCACCCTACACTCTGTGGGAGGAGTCACACACAGAGCCCGTCCTCTACAAGTGGACGAGCTGACGGGATGTTCCTGTTGTCATGGCGAAAGTCTCACAGAGGAACCAGTCACTTCACTTTCAAAGTAAAAGTCTTTCCTGCTCAGTTCTTCCAGCGGATTTGCTGAAAGAGAAGAAACAGAGTTCAGTCACATATCTCACCCCCCCACCCCGCCCTTCTCCTCCTCCTCCTCCTCCCCCACCCCCCTTACCGGGTTGCTAAGCAGCTCGTCGATCTTCCTCTCCTCTGACGAACCTCTCTCCACCTTCCCTCTGTATGCTCGCAGCAGCTGCCGGTCCTTCATGTCCCGGTACGTCTGATTGACCCAGAGGACACGCCAGTCATCATGACATCACAGAGAGCATGTCATTAGCATCGTTAGCACTGTTGGCAGGAGTGTCAACATGAACTCACGTTGATGGCGATGTCGTGACATTTATGTTTCTGAGCCAAACTGATCCTCAACTCGGCGTCGTCGACCAGCGCCACGTAATCCTGCAGCACCTGCACAGATCGGTCATCAATGACTGAGTCAATAGAGATTAACTCACTGATGGGTCATCAATGACTGAGTCAGTAGAGATTAACTCACTGATGGGTCATCAGTGACTGAGTCAGTAGAGATTAACTCACTGATGGGTCATCAGTGACTGAGTCAGTAGAGATTAACTCACCGATGGGTCGTCAGTGACTGAGTCAGTAGAGACTAACTCACTGATGGGTCGTCAATGACTGAGTCAGTAGAGATTAACTCACCCATCGGTCATCAGTGACTGAGTCAGTAGAGATTAACTCACCTATCAGTCATCAGTGACTGAGTCAGTAGAAATTAACTCACTGATGGGTCATCAATGACCGAGTCAGTAGAGATTAACTCACCTATCAGTCATCAGTGACTGAGTCAGTAGAGATTAACTCACCGATGGGTCATCAGTGACTGAGTCAGTAGAGATTAACTCACTGATGGGTCATCGCTGACTGAGTCAGTAGAGATTAACTCACCTATCGGTCATCAATGACTGAGTCAGTAGAGATTAACTCACTGATGGGTCGTCAATGACTGAGTCGGTAGAGATTAACTCACTGATGGGTCATCGCTGACTGAGTCAGTAGAGATTAACTCACCTATCGGTCATCAATGACTGAGTCAGTAGAGATTAACTCACCCATCGGTCATCAATGACTGAGTCAGTAGAGATTAACTCACTAATGGGTCATCAATGACTGACTCAGTAGAGATTAACTCACCTATCAGTCATCAGTGACTGAGTCAGTAGAGACTAACTCACTGATGGGTCGTCAATGACTGAGTCAGTAGAGATTTACTCACCCATCGGTCATCAATGACTGAGTCAGTAGAGATTATCTCACCCATCTCACCCATCGGTCATCAGTGACTGAGTCAGTAGAGATTAACTCACTGATGGGTCATCAATGACCGAGTCAGTAGAGATTAACTCACCTATCAGTCATCAGTGACTGAGTCAGTAGAGATTAACTCACCGATGGGTCATCAGTGACTGAGTCAGTAGAGATTAACTCACTGATGGGTCATCAATGACTGAGTGAGTAGAGATTAACTCACTGATGGGTCATCGCTGACTGAGTCAGTAGAGATTAACTCACTGATGGGTCATCGCTGACTGAGTCAGTAGAGATTAACTCACCTATCGGTCATCAATGACTGACTCAGTAGAGATTAACTCACCTATCGGTCATCAATGACTGAGTCAGTAGAGACTAACTCACCTATCGGTCATCAATGACTGAGTCAGTAGAGACTAACTCACCTATCGGTCATCAATGACTGAGTCAGTAGAGATTAACTCACCTATCGGTCATCAATGACTGAGTCAGTAGAGATTAACTCACCTATCAGTCATCAGTGACTGAGTCAGTAGAGACTAACTCACTGATGGGTCATCAATGACCGAGTCAGTAGAGATTAACTCACCTATCAGTCATCAGTGACTGAGGCAGTAGAGACTAACTCACTGATGGGTCGTCAATGACTGAGTCAGTAGAGATTAACTCACCCATCGGTCATCAATGACTGAGTCAGTAGAGATTATCTCACCCATCTCACCCATCGGTCATCAGTGACTGAGTCAGTAGAGATTAACTCACCCATCGGTCATCAATGACTGAGTCAGTAGAGATTAACTCACTGATGGGTCGTCAATGACTGAGTCAGTAGAGATTAACTCACCTATCGGTCATCAGTGACTGAGTCAGTAGAGATTAACTCACTGATGGGTCATCAATGACCGAGTCAGTAGAGATTAACTCACTGATGGGTCATCAATGACTGAGTCAGTAGAGATTAACTCACTGATGGGTCATCAGTGACTGAGTCAGTAGAGATTAACTCACTGATGGGTCATCAGTGACTGAGTCAGTAGAGATTAACTCACCGATGGGTCGTCAGTGACTGAGTCAGTAGAGACTAACTCACTGATGGGTCGTCAATGACTGAGTCAGTAGAGATTAACTCACCCATCGGTCATCAGTGACTGAGTCAGTAGAGATTAACTCACCTATCAGTCATCAGTGACTGAGTCAGTAGAAATTAACTCACTGATGGGTCATCAATGACCGAGTCAGTAGAGATTAACTCACCTATCAGTCATCAGTGACTGAGTCAGTAGAGATTAACTCACCGATGGGTCATCAGTGACTGAGTCAGTAGAGATTAACTCACTGATGGGTCATCAATGACTGAGTGAGTAGAGATTAACTCACTGATGGGTCATCGCTGACTGAGTCAGTAGAGATTAACTCACCTATCGGTCATCAATGACTGAGTCAGTAGAGATTAACTCACTGATGGGTCGTCAATGACTGAGTCGGTAGAGATTAACTCACTGATGGGTCATCGCTGACTGAGTCAGTAGAGATTAACTCACCTATCGGTCATCAATGACTGAGTCAGTAGAGATTAACTCACCCATCGGTCATCAATGACTGAGTCAGTAGAGATTAACTCACTAATGGGTCATCAATGACTGACTCAGTAGAGATTAACTCACCTATCAGTCATCAGTGACTGAGTCAGTAGAGACTAACTCACTGATGGGTCGTCAATGACTGAGTCAGTAGAGATTTACTCACCCATCGGTCATCAATGACTGAGTCAGTAGAGATTATCTCACCCATCTCACCCATCGGTCATCAGTGACTGAGTCAGTAGAGATTAACTCACTGATGGGTCATCAATGACCGAGTCAGTAGAGATTAACTCACCTATCAGTCATCAGTGACTGAGTCAGTAGAGATTAACTCACCGATGGGTCATCAGTGACTGAGTCAGTAGAGATTAACTCACTGATGGGTCATCAATGACTGAGTGAGTAGAGATTAACTCACTGATGGGTCATCGCTGACTGAGTCAGTAGAGATTAACTCACTGATGGGTCATCGCTGACTGAGTCAGTAGAGATTAACTCACCTATCGGTCATCAATGACTGACTCAGTAGAGATTAACTCACCTATCGGTCATCAATGACTGAGTCAGTAGAGACTAACTCACCTATCGGTCATCAATGACTGAGTCAGTAGAGACTAACTCACCTATCGGTCATCAATGACTGAGTCAGTAGAGATTAACTCACCTATCGGTCATCAATGACTGAGTCAGTAGAGATTAACTCACCTATCAGTCATCAGTGACTGAGTCAGTAGAGACTAACTCACTGATGGGTCATCAATGACCGAGTCAGTAGAGATTAACTCACCTATCAGTCATCAGTGACTGAGGCAGTAGAGACTAACTCACTGATGGGTCGTCAATGACTGAGTCAGTAGAGATTAACTCACCCATCGGTCATCAATGACTGAGTCAGTAGAGATTATCTCACCCATCTCACCCATCGGTCATCAGTGACTGAGTCAGTAGAGATTAACTCACCCATCGGTCATCAATGACTGAGTCAGTAGAGATTAACTCACTGATGGGTCGTCAATGACTGAGTCAGTAGAGATTAACTCACCTATCGGTCATCAGTGACTGAGTCAGTAGAGATTAACTCACTGATGGGTCATCAATGACCGAGTCAGTAGAGATTAACTCACCTATCAGTCATCAGTGACTGAGTCAGTACAGATTAACTCACTGATGGGTCATCAATGACTGAGTCAGTAGAGATTATCTCACCCATCGGTCACCAGTGACTGAGTCAGAAAAGATTAACTCACCCATCGGTCATCAATGACTGAGTCAGTAGAGATTAACTCACTAATGGGTCATCAATGACTGAGTCGGTAGAGATTAACTCACTGATGGGTCATCAATGACTGAGTCAGTAGAGATTAACTCACCCATCGGTCATCAGTGGCTGAGTCAGTAGAGATTAACTCACTGATGGGTCATCAATGACTGAGTCAGTAGAGATTAACTCACTGATGGGTCATCAATGACTGAGTCAGTAGAGATTAACTCACCCATCGGTCATCAATGACTGACTCAGTAGAGATTAACTCACCTATCGTCATCAATGACTGAGTCAGTAGAGACTAACTCACTGATGGGTCGTCAATGACTGAGTCGGTAGAGATTAACTCACCTATCGGTCATCAGTGACTGAGTCAGTAGAGATTTTTTTTTTTTTTTTTTTTAATCCTTATCTTTTATTGATTTTAAACAACCAACATTCTTTCAACACGTGTACAAATATAACAGAAAGATACAGTTCTTACCCACCTCCCAATAACCCACCCACCCACCCACTTTGAGCCATCTGTTGATAATAATAGTTTACAATGAAAGTAGCAATAATAGTTAAAAGAAAGAAGGGGGGAAAAAAAAGGAAAAAAAAATAAATACATAAATAATAGTAATAAAATAAATCAATCAATAAATAATAATAAAAAAAACAACAACACTAAATACCAAACAAACAGAAAATACAAACAACAAAACACATACATGAGGGTAGTCTCACTTGTTATTGTGGCATTTAAGAACAAAGGTTACTGGGTCTTGATTCCAAAAATGTAATGAATGAATCCCATATTTTATGGAAAATATGGCTTTTGTGTTTAATTGCATATGTAAGCCTTTCAATTGCTATACATGAAGATAGTTCATTAACCCATAGGGTAACAGATGGACAACAGACACTTTTCCACTGTCTAGCAATAAGACGTTTCGCATGTAGTAGGCAGAGGTTGAGTCAGTAGAGATTAACTCACCTATCAGTCATCAGTGACTGAGTCAGTAGAGATTAACTCACTGATGGGTCATCAATGACTGAGTCAGTAGAGATTAACTCACCCATCGGCCATCAATGACTGAGTCAGTAGAGATTAACTCACTGATGGGTCATCAGTGACTGAGTCAGCAGAGACTATCTCACCCATCGGTCATCAATGACTGAGTCGGTAGAGATTAACTCACTGATAGGTCATCAATGACTGAGTCAGTAGAGATTATCTCACCCATCGGTCATCAGTGACTGAGTCAGTAGAGATTAACTCACTGATGGGTCATCAATGACTGAGTCGGTAGAGATTAACTCACTGATGGGTCATCAATGACTGAGTCAGTAGAGATTATCTCACCCATCGGTCATCAATGACTGAGTCAGTAGAGATTAACTCACCCATCGGTCATCAATGACTGAGTCGGTAGAGATTAACTCACTGATGGGTCATCAATGACTGAGTCAGTAGAGATTAACTCACTGATGGGTCATCAATGACTGAGTCGGTAGAGATTAACTCACTGATAGGTCATCAATGACTGAGTCAGTAGAGATTATCTCACCCATCGGTCATCAATGACTGAGTCAGTAGAGATTATCTCACCCATCTCACCCATCGGTCATCAATGACTGAGTCAGTAGAGAATAACTCACCGATGGAGTTAATCTCTACTATTAAATGGATATTTTTTGGGGCCAACGTCTCACCTGTGTGGGGGCGGAGTTTTTCTGTAGGATGTCAACGACTCGCTGGAAGCTCACAGGAGATTTCTTCTTGGTAAAGCCGAGCCAGTTCCTACTGGTGAACAGAGCGTCCACGTCCAACCACGCCTTCTGCTTCGCCCTCGCCGACAATGCCGTTATAAAATACTGTTTCTCTGAAATCTGAAGTCAGAGGCCAGCGATGGTTAGCACCCTGAGAATTTAATGTTCAACAAGCAATCATGTCAGCTCTCACCTTGAAGGTGTGACGGACATTCAACGGACTGCTGTAGGTTCCCTGGAAACACACCAAACACTTGCTTCATTCATCTAATCCTGTTCATTTAATCCGGTTTAACATTAGATCTACTCTGGTTTAGTGTTTAATGTAAACGACAAGCCAAAGTTCATCTGAACCACAAGCACTTAATGTTGAGTCCTGAATACTAAAATCTGGTTCTGTCAGTTGATCCCCTAAAATCCTACGGATTGGAACTTCAACTAGTCTGATTTCTCTCATCTGTTTCAACTAATCTAGGTCAATTTATCAAGTTCAGCTAATCTGGTTGCAGTTACCAGGTTTCTCTAATCTGGTTTTGCTGATCTGGTTTCTCTAGTCTGGTTCAAATAATCTGGTTTCATAACCTGGTTCAACTAACCTGGTTTCTTTAGCCTGGTTTAACAGATGTGGTTTCTCGAATCGGGTTCAAATGAATATGGTTTCTCTAGTCTGGTTTAACAAATCTGGTTCAACGAATCTGGTTTAATTAATCTGGTTCCTCTAGCCTGTTTTAATCTGATTCAACTAATCTGGTTTCACTAATCTGGTTCCTCTCGTGTGGTTAAACTAATCTGGCTCAACCAATTCTGATCCGGTTTCTCTAATTTGGTTCCAGTAATCTGGTTCATCTAGCCTGGTTAAACAAATATGGTTTCTCTAATCTGCTTCCTCTATTCTGGTTTTATTAATCTGGTTCCTCTAGTATGTTTTGAACTAATCTGGTTCCACTAGTGTGGTTAAACTAATCAGACTCAACCAACTCTAATTTTTCAGTAATTTTGTTCCAGTAATCTGGTTTCTCTGATGTGGTTGCTGTCATTTGGTTCCACTAACCCAGTTTGTCTAATTTGGTTCCAGTAAACTGGTTTCTCTGATTTGGTTCCAGTAATCTGGTTCATCCAGCGTGGTTTGGTTTCTCTAATCTGGTTCAACCAATCTGGTTTTATTAATCTGGTTCCTCTGTTCTTGTTCAACCAATCTGGTTTTTATTAATCTGGTTCATCTAGTCTGGTTCAACTAATCTGGTTTCACTAATCTGGTTCCTCTAGTGTGGTTAAACTAATCTGGCTCAACCAATTCTAATCCGGTTTCTCTAATTTGGTTCCAGTAATCTGGTTTCTTTAGCCTGGTTTAACAAATATGGTTTCTCTTATCTTGTTGAACTAATCTGGTTTCTCTAACCTTGTTCAATTAATATGGTTTCTCTAATCTGCTTCCTCTATTCTGGTTCAACCAGTCTGGTTTGATTATTATGGCTCCTCTAGCCTGTTTTAACTAATATGGGTTCTGTAATCTGCTTCCTCTATTCTAGTATTATTAATCTGGTTCCTCTAGTCTGTTTAAACCAGTCTGGTTCCGCTAGCCGGGTTCAACTAATCTGGTTTCACTAATCTTGGTTCCAGTAATCAGGTCTCCCTGCTGACCTCGGGCTCAGGGTAGTGGTAGAAGCAGCAGTAGTACAGAGTTGTGATCAGTGGCATGTTGAGGATTGAAGCTCTTCTGGGAAACTTCTGGAATATTTCCACCTTCCCGCCGCGCTCAGCCTGTCGGTCAGTTGCCTAGCAACAAGACAGGAAGAAGTGTGGGTTCGTCTCTTAACTGGCATAACTCAGGGATTAAACCAGATCACACTGGATTCATAGGAGCAGATGGACAATGAGTAAAATTTGAGAATATTCTTGGTGTGAACCAAATACCTCAATGATGATCTGTCTCTCCAGCAGAGTGTAGTGGTCCTGAACGTGAGCTGAGTCCTCCGCTGAAAAAGGAAGGCTGGATAACAACAGTAATCAGATTACCAGCCGTTCAGTCCAGTTATTCATTAATCAGATTACCAGCCGTTCAGACCAGTTATTCATTAATCAGATTACCAGCCGTTCAGACCAGTTATTCAGTAATCAGATTACCAGCCGTTCAGTCCAGTTATTCATTAATCAGATTACCAGCCGTTCAGTCCAGTTATTCATTAATCAGATTACCAGTCATTCATACCAGTTATTCATTAATCAGATTACCAGCCGTTCAGTCCAGTTATTCATTAATCAGATTACCAGCCGTTCAGTAAAGTTAATCATTAATCAGATTACCAGCCTTTCAGACCAGTTAATCATTAATCAGATTACCAGCCGTTCAGTCCAGTTATTCATTAATCAGATTACCAGCCGTTCAGTCCAGTTATTCATTAATCAGATTACCAGCCGTTCAGTCCAGTTATTCATTAATCAGATTACCAGCCGTTCAGTCCAGTTATTCATTAATCAGATTACCAGCCATTCATACCAGTTATTCATTAATCAGATTACCAGCCGTTCAGTCCAGTTAATGAGTAATCAGATTACCAGCCGTTCAGCCCAGTTATTCATTAATCAGATTACCAGCCATTCATACCAGTTATTCATTAATCAGATTACCAGCCGTTCAGTCCAGTTAGTCATTAATCAGATTACCAGCCGTTCAGTCCAGTTAATCATTAATCAGATTACCAGCCGTTCAGTCCAGTTAATCATTAATCAGATTACCAGCCTTTCAGACCAGTTATTCATTAATCAGATTACCAGCCGTTCAGTCCAGTTATTCATTAATCAGATTACCAGCCGTTCAGTCCAGTTAATCATTAATCAGATTACCAGCCGTTCAGTCCAGTTATTCATTAATCAGATTACCAGCCGTTCAGTCCAGTTAATCATTAATCAGATTACCAGCCGTTCAGTCCAGTTATTCATTAATCAGATTACCAGCCATTCAGACCAGTTATTCAGTAATCAGATTACCAGCCGTTCAGACCAGTTATTCAGTAATCAGATTACCAGCCATTCAGAATTTATGGTGTGCTGCAGGTGTCACTCACCTGAGACAGCTCTTCAGGAAGTCTCGCCTCTTGTTTTCATCTGCAATCCTCAGGTGTTCTTTATATTGCAGCAGCTGTCACCATGGAAACAGACAGGAAGTGACATCAGCATCCTGTCAGTACTTGTGTTTCCTGCAACACGGTTTGTGTCTCTGATACATACCGCCATGTCCTCTGTCCTGCCCAGAGCTCTGAGGGACACAAGAACAACAAAGTTAAACCACACAAACAGATGTGTCCAGGTGTGTGTGTCCAAGTGTGGACACACCTGAGCAGCTCCAGCAGCAGCGTCTGGTCTCTGGTCTCCTTCAGGTAGTGGATGAAATGTCGTAGAGCCGTTTGTCTGGACTCCAGCTCCCGAAACAAAACCTCTGAGAAAACACAGGACGTATCACTGTTGACACCAGTCCAGAATCAGAACCAAAACCAGGACCAGGACCAGGACAGACACTCACCTTTGCTCAAAGTCCTCTTCAGATGAATCAGGACCTGAAAAACAAAAGTGTTCATGTGTTTGTCAAAGGTCAAAGGTCAACAAGGTTTTCTATTGACATCTCAACCATAGAGCAGCAGGTGCAGCAAGTGAGTTGAGAGGACGTCCCTCCAGGACAGTGGAGCAACATGAAGACACTGGACCAAGAACAACACAAGGGACTGAAGTGTGCGTGTGCATACTGATGCAGATGATAAAAAACAATGCAAACGGTACGAACGGTGCAAAGTCTATGACTGACGTGTTGATAATGTTTCAGGAGGAAGTGAAGGTCGACTTACAGCTGTGATGACGTTTCCATCGTCAGCACTGACGGCAGAATCCAACAGCAGCAGTTTGTCCTGAAGAGACCGGAACTTCTCCAGAGACACCACCTGGGACAGGTAAACAGATTACTGGTAGACAGATTACAGGTAGACAGATTACTGGTAGACAGATTACTGGTAGACAGTTTACTGGTAGACAGTTTACTAGTAAACAGATTACTGGTAAACAGATTACTGGTAAACAGATTACTGGTAAACAGATTACAGGTAGACAGATTACTGGTAGACAGATTACTGGTAAACAGATTACAGGTAGAAAGATTACTGGTAAACAGATTACTGGTAGACAGAGTACTGGTAAACAGATTACTGGTAGACAGTTTACTGGTAAACAGTTTACTAGTAAACAGATTACTGGTAGACAGTTTACTGGTAGACAGTTTACTGGTAAACAGATTACTAGTAAACAGATTACAGGTACACAGATTACTGGTAAACAGATTACTGGTAAACAGATTACAGGTAGACAGATTACAGGTAGACAGATTACTGGTAAACAGATTACTGGTAGACAGTTTACTGGTAAACAGATTACAGGTAAACAGATTACTGGTAAACAGATTACTGGTAGACAGAGTACTGGTAGACAGATTACTGGTAAACAGATAACAGGGAAACTGATTACAGGTAAACTTATTACTGATGAAGGTATTTCTGATGAAGGTATTACTGATGAACGTATTACTGATGAAGGTATTACTGATGAACTGATTGATGATGAAGGTATTACTGATGAACGTATTACTGATGAACGTATTACTGATGAACTGATTGATGATGAAGGTATTACTGATGAACTGATTACTGATGAAGGTATTACTGATGAACTGATTACTGATGAAGGTATTACTGATGAAGGTATTACTGATGAACATATTACTGATGAACTGATTAATGATGAAGGTATTAATGATGAAGGTATTACTGATGAACTGATTACTGATGAAGGTATTACTGATGAACGTATTACTGATGAACTGATTAATGATGAAGGTATTAATGATGAAGGTATTACTGATGAACTGATTACTGATGAACGTATTACTGATGAAGGTATTACTGATGAACTGATTAATGATGAAGGTATTAATGATGAAGGTATTACTGATGAACTGATTACTGATGAAGGTATTACTGATGAACATATTACTGATGAACGTATTACTGATGAACTGATTACTGATGAACGTATTACTGATGAAGGTATTACTGATGAACTGATTACTGATGAAGGTATTTCTGATAAACGTATTACTGATGAACGTATTACTGATGAACTGATTACTGATGAAGGTATTACTGATGAACATATTACTGATGAACTGATTAATGATGAAGGTATTACTGATGAAGGTATTACTGATGAACATATTACTGATGAACTGATTAATGATGAAGGTATTAATGATGAACATATTACTGATGAACTGATTAATGATGAAGGTATTACTGATGAACTGATTAATGATGAAGGTATTTCTGATGAACATATTACTGATGAACGTATTACTGATGAAGGTATTACTGATGAACATATTACTGATGAACTGATTAATGATGAAGGTATTACTGATGAACATATTACTGATGAACTGATTAATGATGAAGGTATTACTGATGAACGTATTACTGATGAACGTATTACTGATGAACTGATTAATGATGAAGGTATTACTGATGAACGTATTACTGATGAACGTATTACTGATGAACTGATTAATGATGAAGGTATTTCTGATGAAGGTATTACTGATGAACGTATTACTGATGAACGTATTACTGATGAAGGTATTTCTGATGAACGTATTACTGATGAACGTATTACTGATGAACTGATTACTGATGAAGGTATTACTGATGAACATATTACTGATGAACTGATTAATGATGAAGGTATTAATGATGAACATATTACTGATGAACTGATTAATGATGACGGTATTACTGATGAACTGATTAATGATGAAGGTATTTCTGATGAACATATTACTGATGAACGTATTACTGATGAAGGTATTACTGATGAACATATTACTGATGAACTGATTAATGATGAAGGTATTACTGATGAACATATTACTGATGAACTGATTAATGATGAAGGTATTACTGATGAACATATTACTGATGAACATATTACTGATGAACTGATTAATGATGAAGGTATTAATGATGAACGTATTACTGATGAACGTATTACTGATGAACTGATTAATGATGAAGGTATTACTGATGAACGTATTACTGATGAACTGATTACTGATGAAGGTATTACTGATGAACGTATTACTGATGAACGTATTACTGATGAAGGTATTAATGATGAACGTATTACTGATGAACGTATTACTGATGAACGTATTACTGATGAAGGTATTACTGATGAACTGATTACTGATGAACGTATTACTGATGAAGGTATTACTGATGAACGTATTACTGATGAACGTATTAATGATGAACGTATTACTGATGAACGTATTAATGATGAACGTATTACTGATGAAGGTATTACTGATGAACGTATTACTGATGAAAGTATTACTGATGAACGTATTACTGATGAACGTATTACTGATGAAGGTATTAATGATGAACGTATTACTGATGAACTGATTAATGATGAAGGTATTACTGATGAACGTATTACTGATGAAGGTATTACTGATGAAGGTATTAATGATGAACGTATTACTGATGAACGTATTACTGATGAACATATTACTGATGAACTGATTAATGATGAAGGTATTACTGATGAACATATTACTGATGAACGTATTACTGATGAAGATATTACTGATGAACATATTACTGATGAACTGATTAATGATGAAGGTATTACTGATGAACATATTACTGATGAACATATTACTGATGAACTGATTAATGATGAAGGTATTAATGATGAAGGTATTACTGATGAACATATTACTGATGAACGTATTACTGATGAACGTATTACTGATGAACATATTACTGATGAACTGATTAATGATGAAGGTATTAATGATGAACGTATTACTGATGAAGGTATTACTGATGAACGTATTACTGATGAAGGTATTACTGATGAACGTATTACTGATGAACGTATTACTGATGAACTGATTAATGATGAAGGTATTAATGATGAAGGTATTACTGATGAACTGATTACTGATGAAGGTATTTCTGATGAACTGATTAATGATGAACATATTACTGATGAACTGATTAATGATGAAGGTATTTCTGATGAACTGATTAATGATGAACATATTACTGATGAACATATTACTGATGAACTGATTAATGATGAAGGTATTACTGATGAACGTATTACTGATGAACTGATTAATGATGAAGGTATTACTGATGAACTGATTAATGATGAAGGTATTTCTGATGAAGGTATTACTGATGAAGGTATTACTGATGAACTGATTAATGATGAACATATTACTGATGAACTGATTAATGATGAAGGTATTTCTGATGAACTGATTAATGATGAAGGTATTTCTGATGAACTGATTACTGATGAAGGTATTACTGATGAAGGTATTACTGATGAAGATATTACTGATGAAGATATTACTGATGAACTGATTAATGATGAAGGTATTACTGATGAACATATTACTGATGAACATATTACTGATGAACTGATTAATGATGAAGGTATTACTGATGAACGTATTACTGATGAAGGTATTACTGATGAACGTATTACTGATGAAGGTATTAATGATGAACGTATTACTGATGAACTGATTAATGATGAAGGTATTACTGATGAACGTATTACTGATGAACATATTACTGATGAACTGATTAATGATGAAGGTATTAATGATGAAGGTATTACTGATGAACGTATTACTGATGAACATATTACTGATGAACTGATTACTGATGAACTGATTAATGATTAAGGTTTTACTGATGAACGTATTACTGAACATATTACTGATGTACTGATTAATGATGAAGGTATTAATGATGAACGTATTACTGATGAAGGTATTACTGATGAACGTATTACTGATGAAGGTATTACTGATGAACTGATTAATGATGAAGGTATTACTGATGAACGTATTACTGATGAACGTATTACTGATGAACTGATTAATGATGAAGGTATTACTGATGAACTGATTAATGATGAAGGTATTTCTGATGAACTGATTAATGATGAAGGTATTACTGATGAAGGTATTACTGATGAACGTATTACTGATGAACATATTACTGATGAACTGATTACTGATGAACATATTACTGATGAACGTATTACTGATGAAGGTATTACTGATGAACATATTACTGATGAACTGATTAATGATGAAGGTATTACTGATGAACGTATTACTGATGAACATATTACTGATGAACTGATTAATGATGAACATATTACTGATGAACGTATTACTGATGAAGGTATTACTGATGAACATATTACTGATGAACTGATTAATGATTAAGGTTTTACTGATGAACGTATTACTGAACATATTACTGATGTACTGATTAATGATGAACGTATTACTGATGAAGGTATTACTGATGAACGTATTACTGATGAAGGTATTAATGATGAACGTATTACTGATGAACGTATTACTGATGAAGGTATTACTGATGAACTGATTAATGATGAAGGTATTACTGATGAACGTATTACTGATGAACGTATTACTGATGAAGGTATTACTGATGAACGTATTACTGATGAAGGTATTACTGATGAACTGATTAATGATGAAGGTATTACTGATGAACTGATTAATGATGAAGGTATTTCTGATGAACTGATTAATGATGAAGGTATTACTGATGAACATATTACTGATGAACGTATTACTGATGAAGGTATTAATGATGAACGTATTAATGATGAACATATTACTGATGAACATATTACTGATGAACTGATTAATGATGAAGGTATTACTGATGAACGTATTACTGATGAAGGTATTACTGATGAACTGATTAATGATGAAGGTATTACTGATGAACGTATTACTGATGAACGTATTACTGATGAAGGTATTACTGATGAACATATTACTGATGAAGGTATTACTGATGAACTGATTAATGATGAAGGTATTTCTGATGAACTGACTAATGATGAAGGTATTACTGATGAAGGTATTACTGATGAACGTATTACTGATGAAGGTATTACTGATGAAGGTATTACTGATGAACGTATTACTGATGATCTTACCTTTCCCTGCTGCAGCCTCTGAACTGTCTCCTCAGGCGACCAGTCACTGACATAATCCTGATGGCACAGCATGATGACATCAACATAACAACACAGAGAAATACCAAAACTGATGTTAGCATGTGTACCGTATTTTCCGCACTATAAGGCGCACTTAAAAGCCTTTAATTTTCTCAAAAAACGACAGTGCGCCTTATAATCCGGAGCGCCTTATATATGGATTCATTCTGGTTGTGCTTACTGACCTCGAAGCGATTTTGTGTCGTACACGGCGCTCACGGCGCTCAAAGCCGCACCGCTTGCAGCATTACGGCTACCGTAGTCAGGAGAATCACGGAGCAATTCTCAGCAATGCAGGACGAAGGCAGAAGCATTAAACGAGGTGAAAATCATTATAAATCGGGTCATGTCGAGAGCTGTAGTTACACGAAGGGAGTTTTGGTCGGTTCTGTACGCGCCAGCATGCGGGACTAGTTCGTTTAATTACGTATTTTCCATAGCGTTTTACTGAACTATCTGGCGACAAACTGTGACATTCTTGACATGTAAAATCATTTTTTATTCTGAAAAACAACATATGTATAATCCAAGGCACAAGTCGATCGGGACCAGAAAATAATTTATCTTTCGCCATAGACTGCCGTTCATATTTTTTCAAAAGATAGGTCCAGAAAATAGACCATTCATTGACAGAGCGCCTTATAATCCAGTGCGCCCTATAGTGCGGAAAATACGGTAATCAGATTACCTGACAGTAATCATACAAACTGTCTGTAATCACATTACATTTATCAGATTAACTAACCCTAATCAAACTATCACTATTACCTTGTATTCAGATTTGGGTTTTCGGAGCTCAGGAGCGTAGAGTCTGACAGACGAGTCACTGGGCGCTAGAACACAAACACTGTCTTAAACAGTCTCATCCTCCATCATCACCATCATCATCATCATCATCATCATCCTCCATCATCATCATCATCATCCTCCATCATCCTCCACCATCATCATCATCATCATCATCATCCTCCTCCTCCATCATCATCATCATCATCCTCCATCATCATCATCATCATCATCCTCCATCATCCTCCACCATCATCATTATCATCATCATCATCTTCATCCTCCATCA
>NC_140347.1:135000-140000 GCF_963514085.1 Chelon labrosus | reverse complement strand
TCATCATCCTCCATCATCATCATCATCCTCCATCATCATCGTCATCCTCCATCATCATCATCATCATCATCCTCCATCATCATCATCATCATCCTCCATCATCATTATCATCTTCATCATCATCCTCTATCATCATCATCGTCACCATCCTCCATCATCATCATCATCATCGTCATCATCCTCCATCATCATCATCATTCTCCATCATCATCATCCTCCATCATCATTATCATCATCATCCTCCATCATCATCATCATCATCGTCACCATCCTCCACCATCATCATCATCATCCTCCATCTCTCCATCCCTCCATCCTTCCATGCCTCCATCCTTCCCATCCCTTTCATCCCTCCAACCCTCCATCCTTTCATCCCTTTCATCCTTCCATCCCTTTAATCACTTCATCCCTTCATCCCTTTCATCCCTCTATCCCTTCCATCCCTCTATCCCTTCCATCACTTCATCCCTCCATCCCTTTCATCACTTCATCCCTCCATCCCTTCCATCACTTCATCCCTCCATCCCTTTCATCCTTCCATCACTTCATTCCTTTCATCCCTCCATCCCTTTCATCCTTTCATCCCTCCATCCTTTCATCCCTCCATCCCTTCCATCACTTCATCCCTTTCACCCATTTCATCCTTTCATCCCTTCATCCCTTCATCCCTTTCATCCCTCCATCCCTTCATCACTTCATCCCTCCATCCTTCCATCCCTTTCATACCTCCATCCCTTTCATCCCTCATCCCTTTCATCCCTCCATCCCTTCATCCCTTTCGTCCCTTCATCACTTCATCCCACCATCCTTCCATCCCTTTCATCACTTCATCCCTCCATCCTTCCCATCCCTCCATCCCTTTCATCCTTCCATCACTTCATCCCTCATCCCTTTCATCCCTACATCCCTTCCATCACTTCATCCCTTTCATCCCTCCATCCCTTTCATCACTTCATCCTTTCATCCCTTTCATCCGTTTCATCACTTCATCCCTCCGTCCCTTTCATCCCTCCATCCCTCTATCCCTTCCATCACTTCATCCCTCCATCCTTTCATCCCTTTCATCACTTCATCCCTCCATCCTTCCCATCCCTCCATCCTTTCATCCCTCCATCCCTTTCATCCCTCCATCCCTTCCATCACTTCATCCCTCCATCCCTTTCATCCTTCCATCCCTTTCATCACTTCATCCCTCCACCCCTTTCATCCCTCCATCCCTTCCATCACTTCATCCCTTTCATCACTTCATCCCTCCATCCCTTTCATCCCTCCATCCCTTCATCCTTTCCATCACTTCATCCCTCTATCCCTTCCATCACTTCATCCCTCCATCCCTCCATCCTTTCATCCTTCCATCCCTTTCATCCCTCCATCCTTCCCATCCCTCCATCCTTTCATCCCTTTCATCCTTCCATCCCTTCCATCACTTCATCCCTCCATCCTTTCATCCTTCCATCCCTTTCATCACTTCATCCCTCCATCCTTCCCATCCCTCCATCCTTTCATCCCTCCATCCCTTCCATCACTTCATCCCTTTCATCACTTCATCCCTCCATCCCTTTCATCCCTCCATCCCTTCCATCACTTCATCCCTCCATCACTTCATCCCTTTCATCACTTCATCCCTCCATCCCTTTCATCCCTCCATCACTTCTTCCCTTCCATCACTTCATCACTTCATCACTTCATCCCTTTCATCACTTCATCCCTCCATCCCTTTCATCCCTCCATCCCTTCATCCTTTCCATCACTTCTTCCCTTCCATCACTTCATCACTTCATCCCTTTCATCACTTCATCCCTCCATCCCTTTCATCCCTCCATCCCTTCATCCTTTCCATCACTTCATCACTTCATCCCTTTCATCACTTCATCCCTCCATCCCTTTCATCCCTTCATCCTTTCCATCACTTCATCCCTTTCATCACTTCATCCCTCCATCCCTTTCATCCCTTCATCCTTTCCATCACTTCTTCCCTTCCATCACTTCATCACTTCATCCCTCCATCCCTTTCATCCCTCCATCCCTTCATCCTTTCCATCACTTCATCCCTCTATCCCTTCCATCACTTCATCCCTCCATCCCTCCATCCTTTCATCCTTCCATCCCTTTCATCCCTCCATCCTTTCATCCCTCCATCCCTTTCATCCTTCCATCCCTTCCATCACTTCATCCCTCCATCCTTTCATCCTTCCATCCCTTTCATCACTTCATCCCTCCATCCTTCCCATCCCTCCATCCTTTCATCCCTCCATCCCTTCCATCACTTCATCCCTCCATCCCTTTCATCCCTCCATCCCTTCATCCTTTCCATCACTTCATCACTTCATCCCTTCCATCACTTCATCCCTCCATCCCTTTCATCCCTCCATCCCTTCATCCTTTCCATCACTTCATCCCTCCATCCCTTCCATCACTTCATCCCTCCATCCCTTTCATCCCTCCATCCCTTCCATCACTTCATCCCTTTCATCACTTCATCCCTCCATCCCTTTCATCCCTCCATCCCTTCATCCTTTCCATCACTTCATCACTTCATCCCTTCCATCACTTCATCCCTCCATCCCCTTCATCCCTTCATCCCTTCATCAGACTCACAGTCAGTGAAGCTCTGGAAGTTCCCTCCTCTCGTTTTTCCTGCACAGAATCAGATCACAGCGTCACATGATGATCAGATTGTCTCAGTCATGTGACCTGCTCACCTGTCTCACCTTTGAACAGAGAGCTCAGGGAGTATCCTGATTGGCTCCTGCCGATCGACGTGTCTGTGGTGATCTTGGGGAAGGTGGGCTCTCTGTCTGTCCTCTGATTGGATGCTGCCGTCTCTTTAACGGACCAGGAAATACCTGAGGACAGGTACAGCAGGTATCTCAGGTAGCAGCCAATCACATCGCTTGGTTCCCCACAGGTGTTACAGGTCAGAGTAAAGTCTTACTGCCGACTGGCTCGCCGCTCCAGCTGACCTTCTCCACGTCGTCTTCATCGTCCTCTTCCTCCACCAGCCGTCGGATGCTGTTCACAGCTTGCTTCGACTCTTTCAGCTGAAAGATACGATACGACTTTATTTGTCCCCGAGGACAAATGAGGTCGTTAGAGCGGCAACCAGATACAAAACATAGAACAAGGGGGACAACAAGGGGACAACAAGGGAGACAACAAGGTGGACAACAAGATGGACAACAAGGTAGACAACAAAGTGGACAACAAAGTGGACAACAAGATGGACAACAAGGTAGACAACAAGGTGGACAATAAAGTAGACAACAAGGTAGACAACAAGGTGGACAACAAGGTAGACAACAAGGTAGACAACAAAGTGGACAACAAAGTGGACAACAAGATGGACAACAAGGTAGACAACAAGGGAGACAACAAAGTGGACAACAAGATGGACAACAAGGTAGACAACAAAGTGGACAACAAAGTGGACAACAAGATGGACAACAAGGTGGACAACAAAGTGGACAACAAAGTGGACAACAAGGTAGACAACAAAATGGACAACAAGGGAGACAACAAGGGAGACAACAATGTGGACAACAAGGGAGACAACAAGGGAGACAACAAGGTAGACAACAAAGTGGACAACAAGGTAGACAACAAGGGAGACAACAAGGTAGACAACAAAGTGGACAACAAGGGAGACAACAAGGTAGACAACAAAGTGGACAACAAGGGAGACAACAAGGTAGACAACAAGGTGGACAACAAGGTAGACAACAAGGTAGACAACAAAGTGGACAACAAGATGGACAACAAGGTAGACAACAAGGGAGACAACAAAGTGGACAACAAAGTGGACAACAAAGTGGACAACAAGATGGACAACAAGGTAGACAACAAAGTGGACAACAAAGTGGACAACAAGATGGACAACAAGGTGGACAACAAAGTGGACAACAAGGTAGACAACAAAATGGACAACAAGGGAGACAACAAGGGAGACAACAATGTGGACAACAAGGGAGACAACAAGGTAGACAACAAGGTAGACAACAAAGTGGACAACAAAGTGGACAACAAGGTAGACAACAAAATGGACAACAAGGGAGACAACAAGGGAGACAACAAAGTAGACAACAAGGTAGACAACAAAGTGGACAACAATGTAGACAACAAAGTGGACAACAAGGTGGACAACAAGGTGGACAACAAAGTGGACAACAAGGTGGACAACAAGGTGGACAACAAAGTGGACAACAAGGTGGACAACAAAGTGGACAACAAGGTGGACAACAAGGTGGACAACAAGGTAGACAACAAAATGGACAACAAGGGAGACAACAAGGGAGACAACAAAGTAGATAACAAGGTAGACAACAAAGTGGACAACAAGGTGGACAACAAGGTGGACAACAAGGTGGACAACAAAGTGGACAACAAGGTGGACAACAAGGTGGACAACAAAGTGGACCACAAGGTGGACAACAAGGTGGACAACAAGGTGGACAACAAAGTGGACAACAAAGTGGACAACAAGGTGGACAACAAAGTGGACAACAAAGTGGACAACAAGGGATTACCTGGCTGAACTCATCGTCTTCGTCATCAAAGGTGAATGCTTTGAACTTGGAGCTGTTCCAGTAGTCTTCCTCATCAGCTTTGCTCTTCATCATCTGGACACAAACACATGAGACAGATCAATAATCTGAATCATTGAGACATGAACTAATATTTTATCACAAACAAGATGGAACACTTAATATTTACATGTTCACTTTGATCATTACATATATTTATTCAACTGAATACAGGCATCAAATCATTAAGTACTATATTAACTCTATGTTATTGTGTGTATAGTGTAGTATAGTGTAGTTTAGTGTAGTATAGTGTAGTTTAGTGTAGTATAGTGTAGTTGTGTAGTTTATAGTGTAGTTTATAGTGTAGTTTAGTGTAGTTGTGTAGTTTATAATGTAGTTTATAGTGTAGTTTAGTGTAGTTGTGTAGTTTATAATGTAGTTTAGTGTAGTATAGTGTAGTTGTGTAGTTTATAGTGT
>NC_140347.1:0-132500 GCF_963514085.1 Chelon labrosus | reverse complement strand
TTGTTGTTGTTGTTGCTGTTGTTGCTGTTGTTGCCGTTGTTGTGGTCAGCGATGAGCGGAGGCTAAGTCTCAGTGAATGAAGACCATGTGACGTACTCATTCAATTCAATTCAATTCAATTTTATTTATATAGCGTCAATAACAATACAAATCGTCTCAAGACGCTTTACAAAAACCCGGCCTGAAACCCCCAGAGCAAGCCTGAAGGCAACGGTGGCAAGGAAAAACTCCCTTTTAACAGGAAGAAACCTCGAGCAGAACCCAGCTCATATGGAGGGACCATATGAGAACATGAGTCTGTACCCAGCCGGGTACAGACTCATGTTGTATGTAAAGTATGTGTCTTTATTCTGAAATCCCGTCATGGTTCAGTTTAAATCAGCTGACTCCTTGGAGGGCCTCAAACCTCTGGTTTGGAACCACTGAACCAAAATCATGGGGGGGGGGGGGGGGGGGGGTCGGGGAGGGGGGTCCACAGGTAATAGTGGTCAGTGAGGAGAAGAACCAGAAGATATTTGAGATGAGTTATTTTAGTCTGAGAGTCATGTGACCCAGCAGCTGCTTCAGCTACACATATTTGTAACGTGCATGATACCAGGAGTGGGCGGAGCTACAGCTCAGAGATCATGTTTCCCCCCCCCCTCCCCCCAGGACGGAGCGGGATGTCTCCGGGTGGTCCTCTGAGCGTCTCCGTCAGCTGCTACTCGGCGTCCGAGTGGAGGGACCCGAGGGAGAGTGTCAGCTGACCGACGTCAACAAGCTGGACGGAGAAGCGTCCATCAACAACCGCAAAGGAAAACTCTTCTTCTTCTACGAGTGGCAGCTCAGCGCCGGCTGGCTTGGTCAGTGACATCACAAGGCTTCATGACACTTTTCTTCAGTGGTGCTGATGCTGTCCTGTTTCCTGTCTGCAGGGACATCCAGTGGCGGAGTGAAGTACCGAGGGACCGTGGACGTGTCCAACCTGTCGGACGAGAACAACGAGGACGACCTGGACGTGAGTGGGACTCAGCTCGGACGTTACTGGAGGTGTTGATGACCTCATGGACGACCTCATTGATGATCTCTTTGATGACCTCATCATCCAGGTCTCGGTGTCTCTCTGTAAGGACCAACCCAGCACACCGCTCCTGGACCTCATGAAGAGGACCGGGACCCAGGAGATCCGCCGGGTCCTGGGCCAGTACGTCCACCAGCTGAAGTCAGGTCAGTTACCAGGACCAGGACCCTCAGTCATAGGGTCATGATCCCAACAGTGACCTCTGACCTCTGATCTCAGAGTTCAGTCAGGGGATGATCCTTCCCACCGATGGACTGAAGCCGTCTGAGTCTGCCAAGAAGAACCAGGTCACGGCCAGTAAAGTCCAGGTAAACCCACCTGAGGTCCCGAAGCTGCTGCTGTGAACTTTGATTTTGACCTTTTAGCTCTCCTGCAGATCAGCCCCACACCCAGGAGCACCACCCACCCCACCACCTGTCCCACAGGTGTCCGGATCCCAACCTGCAGCTTTGACCTGAAGGAAACTTTCCAGACATCTGCAGACGAGCTCTACCGGACCTTCATCAGTCAGGAGGTACCCAAACAGGAGGGACCAGGGCGTAGGGTTGTACAACTGTCGTCGTACTGTTGTAGTACTATTGAAGTACTATTGAAGTACTGTTGAAGTACTGTTGTAGTACTATTGTGGTACTATTTAAGTACTATTGAAGTACTATTGTGGTACTATTGTAGTACTATTGAAGTACTATTGAAGTACTATTGTGGTACTATTGTAGTACTATTGAAGTACCATTGAAGTACTACTGTGGTACTATTGAAGTACTATTGAAGTACTATTGAAGTATTATTTAAGTACTATTGTGGTACTATTGTAGTACTATTGAAGTACTATTGTGGTACTATTGAAGTACTATTGTGGTACTATTGAAGTACTATTGTGGTACTATGTTGTAACTGTCCCTTCAGTTCGTGCAGGTGTTCACTCGCTCTGCTGCTGTGGTGGACGGTCGTCCTGGAGGACGGTTCCACTTGTTGGATGGAAGTGTCAGCGGGGAGTTCACACACCTGGTGAGGTCACAGCTGCTCAGCCAATCAGACGTTAGTAAATCTGTGTCATATTGCCACGGTAACCAGAGTGCTGTGGCTCTGTGCAGGTACCGGACCAGAGGATCGAAATGAGGTGGAGATTCAGGACGTGGCCCAGCGGTGAGTCTTCGTCTTCCTGTTTGTCTGCTGCTGTCAGCTGATCAGCTGATGTCCACGGTGTCTCCTCAGAACACTACGCCTCCGTCAGCCTGGAGCTGCAGGACCGCTGGGACCAGACCGACCTCCTCGTCAAGTGTCAAGGAGTTCCTGTGGAGGACGAGGACTCCACCAAGGAGGGCTGGAGACGCTTCTACTTCCAGGCCATAAAACAGACGTTTGGATACTGAGACACTAGGACACTGGGACACTGGGACACTAGTTGTTGTCTTGTTTGAGACAAGGACAGACAATCAGGAGGACATTAAGACAGATATCACATTGAACGCTCTTAAAGGAACAGTCTCACATTTCTGGACATCCAGTGAACTGGCTGTCCTCTGTCCACTCCAGGGTCAACTGTTTGATGGTTAGCTTAGCTTAGCACAAAGACTGTCCAACGCTAGATGAGAACAAAATGTACCGTCCATTAACGAAGTTTAGTTTAGAGTGATGCTTTAAATAAATACCACTGATCTGTGTCATATGAACGTCTGAGTCTCATTACGTTCTCATCACGTTCTCATCGTGTTCTGATCACGTTCTCATCATGTTCTCATCACGTTCTCATCACGTTCTCATCATGTTCTCATCACATTCTCATCACGTTCACATCACATTTTCATCGTGTTATCGTGTTCTCATCGTGTTCTGATCACATTCTCATCACGTTCACATCATGTTCTCATCACGTTCTCATCACGTTCTCATCGTGTTCTGATCACGTTCACATCATGTTCTCATCACATTCTCATCACTTTCACATCACGTTCACATCATGTTCACATCATGTTCTCATCACATTCTCATCGTGTTCTGATCACGTTCTCATGATGTTCTGATCACGTTCTCATCACATTCTCATCATGTTCTCATCACATTCTCATTACGTTCTCAACACGTTCTCATCATGTTCACATCATGTTCTCATCAGATTCTCATCGTGTTCTGATCACGTTCTCATCATGTTCTGATCACGTTCTCATCATGTTCTCATCACATTCTCATCACGTTCTCATCAGATTCTCATCACGTTCTGATCATGTTTTCATCACGTTCACATGTTCACATCACGTTCTCATCAGATTCTCATCGTGTTCTGCTCACGTTCTCATCGTGTTCTGATCACGTTCACATCATGTTCTCATCATGTTCTGATCACGTTCTCATCATGTTCTCATCAGATTCTCATCAGATTCTCATCACGTTCACATCTTGTTCTTATCACGTTCTGATCATATTTTCATCACGTTCACATCATGTTCACATCGTGTTCTCATCACATTCACATCACCTTCTCATCATGTTCTCATCACGTTCTCATCACATTACCTTCTCATCATGTTCTCATCATGTTCACATCATGTTCACACCACGTTCTCATCACGTTCACATCATGTTCTCATCACCTTCTCATCACGTTCACATCATGTTCACACCACGTTCACATCACCTTCTCATCACATTCTCATCACGTTCTCATGTTCACACCACGTTCTCATCATGTTCCCATCATGTTCTCATCACCTTCTCGTCACGTTCACATCACCTTCTAATCACGTTCTCATCATGTTCACATCACGTTCTCATCATGTTCTCATCACCTTCTCATCACGTTCACATCATGTTCTCATCACCTTCTCATCACGTTCATATCATGTTCACATCACCTTCTCATCACATTCTCATCACGTTCTCATGTTCACACCACGTTCTCATCATGTTCCCATCATGTTCTCATCACCTTCTCATCACTTTCACATCACGTTCACATCATGTTCACATCATGTTCTCATCACATTCTCATCGTGTTCTGATCACGTTCTCATGATGTTCTGATCACGTTCTCATCACATTCTCATCATGTTCTCATCACATTCTCATTACGTTCTCAACACGTTCTCATCATGTTCACATCATGTTCTCATCAGATTCTCATCGTGTTCTGATCACGTTCTCATCATGTTCTGATCACGTTCTCATCATGTTCTCATCACATTCTCATCACGTTCTCATCAGATTCTCATCACGTTCTGATCATGTTTTCATCACGTTCACATGTTCACATCACGTTCTCATCAGATTCTCATCGTGTTCTGCTCACGTTCTCATCGTGTTCTGATCACGTTCACATCATGTTCTCATCATGTTCTGATCACGTTCTCATCATGTTCTCATCAGATTCTCATCAGATTCTCATCACGTTCACATCTTGTTCTTATCACGTTCTGATCATATTTTCATCACGTTCACATCATGTTCACATCGTGTTCTCATCACATTCACATCACCTTCTCATCATGTTCTCATCACGTTCTCATCACATTACCTTCTCATCATGTTCTCATCATGTTCACATCATGTTCACACCACGTTCTCATCACGTTCACATCATGTTCTCATCACCTTCTCATCACGTTCACATCATGTTCACACCACGTTCACATCACCTTCTCATCACATTCTCATCACGTTCTCATGTTCACACCACGTTCTCATCATGTTCCCATCATGTTCTCATCACCTTCTCGTCACGTTCACATCACCTTCTAATCACGTTCTCATCATGTTCACATCACGTTCTCATCATGTTCTCATCACCTTCTCATCACGTTCACATCATGTTCTCATCACCTTCTCATCACGTTCATATCATGTTCACATCACCTTCTCATCACATTCTCATCACGTTCTCATGTTCACACCACGTTCTCATCATGTTCCCATCATGTTCTCATCACCTTCTCATCACGTTCACATCACCTTCTCATCACGTTCTCATCATGTTCACACCACGTTCTCATCACGTTCTCATCATGTTTACATCACCTTCTCATCACCTTCTCATCACGTTCTCATCATGTTCACACCACCGTCTCACCACGTTCTCATCATGTTCACACCACGTTCTCATCATGTTCTCATTGTTTTCTTGTGTTCACATTGAGGTCATAAATGTTACACTGAACCAACCAAGAGTTCAGAAAAAGACCAGATGAGAACAGAACAAACACCAGCAGCACAGCGAACAGTCAGGTCTGTTCAGACTCGGATCAGGTTAGAACCAGATTAGAACCGTATTAGAACCTGCTTGTCTCTGGTAACAACAACAAACACACGCTCAGACTTTGATGTGAAGGAATGTTGTTGTTTATCTCATCGTTTGTTTCTACACTTGAAACAACAAAGTACGTCGACATAGACACATTAAAACTGTTGATGTAAAAATAAACGACTAAAAACTGCTTCAGTCAATAACAACGGTCAGCGATCGACCTAAGTCTTTAAATCAAAGTGATCATTTAACTTGATCATCGATCAAGTCTCAGCTGCCTCAGATCTGCGTCCTGGAGAAAGTCCATCCTCTGGACAGTTAGAAGACTTCCTCCTCCTCAGCTTCACAGCCGTAATCTGGGGGACACATCCATCAGAACATACATTAATACGTTCATACATTCATCACTACATTAATACATTCATCACTACATTAACACATTCATCAGTACATTAACACGTCCATCAGTACATACATTAATACGTTCATACATTCATCACTACTTTAATACATTCATCAATACATTAACACGTTCATCAATACATTAACACGTTCATCAGTACATACATTAATACGTTCATACATTCTTCACTACATTAATACATTCATCAATACATTAACACATTCATCAATACATTAATACGTTCATCAATACATTAACACGTGCATCAGTACATACATTAATACGTTCATACATTCATCTCTACATTAATACATTCATCAATACATTAACACATTCATCAATACATTAATACGTTCATCAATACATTAACACGTTCATCAGTACATACATTAATACGTTCATCACAGCAGTAACACATTCATCACTACATTAACACGTTTATCAATACATTAACACGTTCATCAGTATATACATTAATACATTCATCAGTACATTAACACATTCATCAGTACATACATTAATACGTTCATACATTCATCACTACATTAATACATTCATCAATACATTAACACATTCATCACTACATTAACACGTTCATCAATACATTAACATGTTCATCAGTACATACATTAATACATTCATCACTGCATTAACACATTCATCACTACATTAACACATTCATCACTACATTAACACGTTCATCAATACATTAACACGTTCATAAGTACATACATTAATACATTCATCACTACATTAACACGTTCATCAATACATTAACACGTTCATCAGTACATACATTAATACATTCATCACTGCATTAACACATTCATCACTACATTAACACGTTCATCAATACATTAACACGTTCATCAGTACATACATTAACACATTCATCACTACATTAACACGTTCATCAATACATTGATCTCTACTTTAACACATTCATCACTACATTAACACATTCATCACGACATTAACACGTTCATCACTACATTAACACATTCATCACTACATTAACACGTCCATCGCTACATTAACACATTCATCAACACATTCATCTCTACATTAACATGTTCATCACTACATTAACACATTCATCTATCTCTACATTAACACAGTCATCACTACATTAACACATTCATCACTACATTAACAAATTAATCTATCTCTACATTTACACGTTCATCACTACATCAATACATTCATCACTACATTAACACATTCATCTCTACATTAACACGTTCATCAACACATTCATCTCTACATTAACATGTTCATCACTACATTAACACAGTCATCACTACATTAACACATTCATCACTACATTAACACATTCATCTCTACATTAACACATTCATCAACACATTCATCTCTACATTAACATGTTCATCACTACATTAACACATTCATCTATCTCTACATTAACACAGTCATCACTACATTAACACATTCATCACTACATTAACAAATTAATCTATCTCTACATTTACACGTTCATCACTACATCAATACATTCATCACTACATTAACACATTCATCTCTACATTAACACAGTCATCACTACATTAACACATTCATCACTACATTAACAAATTAATCTATCTCTACATTTACACGTTCATCACTACATCAATACATTCATCACTACATTAACACATTCATCTCTACATTAACACGTTCATCAACACATTCATCTCTACATTAACATGTTCATCACTACATTAACACAGTCATCACTACATTAACACATTCATCACTACATTAACACATTCATCTCTACATTAACACATTCATCACTACATTAACACATTCATCTCTACATTAACACATTCATCACTACATTAACACGTCCATCGCTACATTAACACATTCATCAACACATTCATCTCTACATTAACATGTTCATCACTACATTAACACATTCATCTATCTCTACATTAACACAGTCATCACTACATTAACACATTCATCACTACATTAACAAATTAATCTATCTCTACATTTACACGTTCATCACTACATCAATACATTCATCACTACATTAACACATTCATCTCTACATTAACACGTTCATCACTACATTCATCACTACATTAACACGTTCATCGCTACATTAACACATTCATCACTGCATTAAAAAGTTCATCAATACATTCATCTCTACATTAACACATTCATCTCTACATTAACACATTCATCACTACATTAACACATTCATCTCTACATTAACATGTCCATCTCTACATTAACACGTCCATCGCTACATTAACACGTTCATCTCTACATTAACACATTCATCTCTACATTCATCACTACATTAACACGTTCATCTCTACATTAACACATTCATCTCTACATTCATCTCTACATTAACACATTCATCACTACATTAACACGTTCATCTCTACATTAACACATTCATCTCTACATTAACATGTCCATCTCTACATTAACACGTTCATCACTACATTAACACATTCATCTCTACATTCATCACTACATTAACACGTTCATCTCTACATTAACACATTCATCTCTACATTAACACGTTCATCACTACATTCATCACTACATTAACACGTTCATCGCTACATTAACACATTCATCACTGCATTAACACGTTCATCAATACATTCATCTCTACATTAACACATTCATCACTACATTAACACATTCATCACTACATTAACACATTCATCTCTACATTAACATGTCCATCTCTACATTAACACGTTCATCGCTACATTAACACATTCATCTCTACATTAACACGTTCATCACAACATTAACACATTCATCTCTACATTCATCACTACATTAACACGTTCATCACTGCATTAACACATTCATCAATACATTAACACATTCATCTCTACATTCATCACTACATTAACACATTCATCACTACATTAACACATTCATCACTACATTCATCACTACATTAACACATTCATCAATACATTCATCTCTACATTAACACATTCATCGCTACATTAACACATTCATCTCTACATTAACACGTTCATCAATACATTCATCTCTACATTAATACATTCATCTCTACATTAACACATTAACACTATCACTACATTAACACATTCATCTCTACATTAACACGTTCATCAATACATTCATCTCTACATTAACACATTCATCTCTACATTAACACATTCATCTGCACATTCATCACTACATTAACACATTCATCTCTACATTAACACGTTCATCAATACATTCATCACTACATTAACACATTCATCTCTACATTAACACGTTCATCAATACATTCATCACTACATTAACACATTCATCACTACATTAATACATTCATCACTACATTAACACATTCATCAATACATTCATCTCTACATTAACACATTCATCAATACATCACTACATTAACACGTTCATCAATACATTAATCACTACATTAACACGTTCATCAATACATTAATCAATACATTAACACGTTCATCTCTAAATTAACACATTCATCACCGCATTAACACATTCATCACTACATTAACACATTCATCTCTACATTAACACGTTCACCAATACATTCATCACTACATTAATACATTCATCACTACATTCATCACTACATTAATACATTCTTCTCTACATTAACACGTTCATCAATACATTCATCACTACATTCACACATTCATCACTACATTCATCACTACATTAACATATTCATCTCTACATTAACACGTTCATCTCTACATTAACACGTTCATCAATACATTCATCTGTACATTAACACGTTCATCACTACATTAACACGTTCATCAATACATTAATCACTACATTAACACATTCATCACTACATTCACACATTCATCACTACATTCACACGTTCATCAATACATTCATCTCTACATTAACACATTCATCATTACATTCATCACTACATTAACACATTCATCTCTACATTCATCACTACATTAACACATTCATCTCTACATTCATCACTACATTAACACATTCATCTCTACATTAACACATTCATCTCTACATTCATCTCTACATTAACACATTCATCTCTACATTCACACATTCATTCATTCATTATCATATTCCTAGAAGCACAGGTAGAGGAGGAGGAGTGGCAGCAATCTTCCACTCTGATTTATCTATTAATCCTAGACCTAAGGAGAGCTTTAATTCATTTGAAAGTCTTACTCTTAGTCTTCCCCATCCAGAACAGAAAATACAAAAACCAATTCTTTTTGTTGTGGTGTATCGCCCACCTGCTCCTTATTCTGAGTTTTTAGCTGAATTCTCTGAGTTTTTATGTGATTTAGTTCTTAGAACAGATAAAGTCATTATAGTAGGTGACTTTAACATCCATGTTGATGTTGTCAGTGACAGCCTTAGCTCCTCATTTACATCATTATTAGATTCAATTGGCTTTTCTCAGAATGTAAACGGATCAACTCACAGTTTTAATCACACCTTAGATCTTGTCCTAACATATGGCATAGAAACTGAAGGTTTAACAGTATTTACTCATAACCCTCTTTTGTCTGATCATTTCCTCATAACCTTTGAATTTGCAATAATGGATTACACAGGAACTGAAAAGACATTTCATTACAGTAGATGTTTGTCTGACAATGCTGTAACTAGATATAAAGAATTAATTCCTTCTTTATTTACCTCAGTGCCATGTACCAATGTTGTGGACGACAGCAACCACAATTTAACCCCTGCACTAATAGATTATTTTGTCGATGGCACTGCAGCATCGCTTAGTTCAACTTTAAACTTAGTTGCTCCTCTGAAAAAGAAGGTCATAAATAGGAGGAGGCTAGCTCCATGGTATAATTCACAGTTGCGCTGTTTAAAACAGGCAGTCCGAAAGCTAGAAAGAATTTGGCATTCCACTAATTCTGAAGAAGCTCGCATAGCCTGGAAAGATAGTTTAACAACTTATAAAAAAGCTCTCAGTAGTATTAGAACAGCATATTATTCATCATTAATAGAAGAAAACAAGAACAACCCCAGATTTCTTTTCAGCACTGTAGCCAGGCTGACAAAGAGCCACAGCTCTGTTGAGCCATCTATTCCTTTAGCCCTCAGTAGTAATGACTTCATGAGCTTCTTTACTAATAAAATTGTCGGCATTAGAGAAAATATTCAAGGCATCCTTCCAACAGCTGTTAAAGATGCAAGTACAGCGACATTAGAAACTTTTGTACGACCTTATCAATATCTGGAATCCTTCTCCCCAGTAGATCTTCTTGAGCTCTCTTCAACAATTACAGCATCTAATCCATCAACCTGTCTTCTAGATCCAATCCCAACTAAATTGCTCAAAGAAGTTTTTCCATTAATTAACATCTCCATATTGAACCAGATAAATTTATCTTTATTAACAGGATATGTGCCTCAGTCTTTTAAGATTGCTGTAATTAAGCCCTTACTTAAGAAAGCCACTTTAGATCCAGATGTTTTAGCCAACTATAGACCAATCTCCAACCTTCCCTTTATTTCCAAAATTCTAGAAAAAGTTGTTGCTAATCAGTTGTGTGACCACTTAAACAAGAATGGTCTGTTTGAAGAGTTTCAGTCAGGTTTTAGAGTTCATCATAGTACAGAAACAGCTCTGGTTAAAGTTACCAATGATCTTCTCATGGCTTCAGACAGTGGACTTGTCTCTATACTTGTTCTGCTAGATCTTAGTGCTGCATTTGACACTATTGATCATAATATTTTACTACAGAGACTTGAAAGTGAGGTCAAGATTAAAGGAACTGCATTAGACTGGTTTGAATCCTATCTATCTGACAGATTCCAGTTTGTTCATGTCAATAATGATTCCTCTACTTATACAAAAGTAAGTTATGGAGTTCCTCAGGGTTCTGTGCTAGGACCAATACTCTTCACGTTATACATGTTGCCATTAGGCAAGATTATTAGAAAACATGGCATAAACTTTCATTGCTATGCAGACGACACCCAGCTATATTTATCTATGAAACCAGATGAAACTAATCAGTTGGTTAAACTCCAAGCATGCCTTAAAGACATAAAGGCTTGGATGACCTGTAATTTCCTACTCTTAAACTCAGACAAAACAGAAGTTATTGTATTCGGTCCTAAGCATCTCAGAGATTCATTATCTAATCACATGGTGTCTTTGGATGGCATTACCTTGGCCTCCAGTACTACTGTAAAAAACCTTGGTGTTATATTTGATGAGGATATGTCCTTTAAATGTCACATAAAGCAAGTGACCAGGACTGCCTTCTTTCACCTGCGTAATATCGTCAAAATTAGGAACATCCTGTCTCAGAGTGATGCTGAAAAACTATTTCATGCATTTGTGTCGTCCAGACTGGATTATTGTAATTCATTACTGTCTGGCTGTCCAAATAGCTCTTTAAAAAGCCTCCAATTGATTCAAAATGCCGCAGCAAGAGCATTGACAGGAATTAGCAAGAGAGATCATATTACTCCAGTTTTAGCTTCTCTTCACTGGCTCCCTTTAAAGTCTGGAATAGAATTTAAAATCCTCCTCCTTACATACAAGGCCCTTAAAGGCCTAGCTCCATCGTATCTTAAAGACCTTATTGTACCATATCATCCCAACAGATCACTTCGGTCTGAAAGTGCAGGCCTACTTGTGGTTCCTAGAATTTCAAAAAGTAGAATGGGAGGTAGAGCTTTCAGCTATCAGGCTCCTCTCCTATGGAACCAGCTCCCAGTTTGGGTTCGGGAGGCAGACACTCTCTCTATTTTTAAGGTCAGGCTTAAGACTTTCCTTTTTGATCAGGCTTATAGTTAGGGCTGGACTAAACCATCCCTTAGTTATGCTGCTATAGGCCTAGGCTGCTGGGGGACGATGCACCAAACACATGTCCTCCTTCTTTCTTCTCTCTCCTCTCTCGCATCCTCCACTTTCTTTTCTCTGGCACAGAGCTCTTGCCTTCTAATTTCCTATATACTACTAGTCATACAATTCTGTGCTATTACTATGTAGAATGTTTACTGCTGTGTGTGTCCCACCCCCCTTCCCCCCCCTTCCCCCCCTTCCCCCCTCTTCTTGTGAGTATCTCTGGCCTGGAGTGGTGTGTTTCCTGTGGAGCTCTATACTACATCTGTTGTCGTGGTCTCATCAGCCTGCCCAGTCTTCATGGAATCCTGCAGTTATCCACTCCTACCTGAATGAACAATTCTCCAACCTGCCTATGATTCCTCTTACATTTTCAAACTTTCATGTAACATCATCAGTTTGTATCATAAGATTCCACATGTACACTTTAGTCAGATATGTGTATCTATGACAGATGTATGTTTATCTTGCTGTTCTCTTCTCTTCTCTCTTTGCTGTTCTCTTCTCTCTTTCTTCTGTCTGTACCCGGCTGGCCTTAGGCAGATGGGTCCCTCCATATGAGCTGGGTTCTGCTCGAGGTTTCTTCCTGTTAAAAGGGAGTTTTTCCTGCCACCATTGCCTTCAGGCTGCTCTGGGGGTTTCAGGCCGGGTTTTTGTAAAGCGTCTTGAGACGATTTGTATTGTTATTGACGCTATATAAATAAAATTGAATTGAATTGAATTGAATTCATCACTACATTCATCACTACATTAACACATTCATCTCTACATTAACACATTCATCTCTACATTCATCACTACATTAACACATTCATCTCTAGATTAACACATTCATCTCTACATTAACACATTCATCTCTACATTAACACATTCATCTCTACATTCATCACTACATTAACACATTCATCTCTAGATTAACACATTCATCTCTACATTCATCTCTACATTAACACAAATTCCTCTCTACATTCATCTCTACATTAACACATTCATCTCTACATTAATCACTACATTAACACGTTCATCTCTACATTAACACATTCATCTCTACATTAATCACTACATTAACACGTTCATCTCTACATTAACACATTCATCTCTAGATTAACACATTCATCTCTACATTCATCTCTACATTAATCACTACATTAACACGTTCATCTCTACATTAACACATTCATCGCTACATTAATCAATACATCAACCAGTAGGATTTTCAGAATAAAAGCCCAGACTTACCTCCTACGAGCTGCAGAGCACTGACACACTCCTCCTCCTCTGCCTCCACCTCCTCTTCCTCCTCTTCCTCCTCCTCTTCTTCGGGAGGTGGAGCAGCTTCTAGGGTGGAGTCTGGTTCAGGATCAGGAGTCGGTTCAGCTGCTTCCTCTGTTGTTGCTTCTGTTGCCATGGTGATGCTGTCTTCTTCCTGTATCACGTCAAGACAGGTGGAACAGGTGAGATATGTAGGACAGGTAGGACAGTTAGAAAAGGTGAGACAGGTGAGACAGGTGGGTGTGAGGCTGATCACCTGAGCAGCTGTTTTCTTCTTCTTTGATGTGGAAGAAATTAGATGTCTGAACCTGAAACAAAAACAGAAGAAGAAGAAACATCAGAGCTGCAGCAACGGGTTATAGATCAGAGATTAGAGATTATAGATCAGAGATAAGAGATTAATGATCAGAGATATAGATCAGAGATTGGAGATGAGAGATTATAGATTAGAGATGAGAGATTAATGATCAGAGATTAGAGATTATTGATCAGAGATTGGAGGTTATTCATCAGAGATTAGAGATTATTGATCAGAGATACAGATCAGAGATTGGAGGTTATTCATCAGAGATTATTGATCAGAGATGAGGCAGGCAGGCCTGTCGTAAAGCTGAAAGGAGATGGAAAAAGGATCACCTCACTGTCTCCTTAGAAATGTTTAAATCTGCATTAGCTTCTTTCCAGGCAGCAGCAAAAAAAGCCAGAGCAAAGCATCTCTCTAGTCTGATCAGTAAACACTCAAATAGACCTAAAATTTTATTTAGCACTATAAACTCTGTTATCAACCCCCCAAATTCTCCAGTCCCTGATGTATCCACTGACACCTGTGAGAAATTCCTCAAGTTTTTTACCACCAAAATTGAGAACATTAGATCACTGTTTACCCCCACCTCATCTTTTGCTCCGCCTGATTGCCCAGGTGTACCAGCTATTTTTAACAAATTTCAGCCTATTTCTTTCACTGAATTGAGGGATTTGGTATTGCACATGAATCCTACTACATCACCCCATGATGCCATTCCCTCCTCTATTATAAAGGATGTTTTTGATGCAGTTGGCCCCTCCATTCAGATCATTTTAAATTCATGCCTTGCAACTGGCATTGTCCCGACAATTTTCAAGCATGCGGTTGTCCAACCCTTGCTTAAAAAACACAACCTCGACGCCAATTGCCCAAAAAACTACCGCCCCATCTCCAAGCTTCCTTTTATTTCTAAGGTCCTGGAAAAAGCTGTTCTGTCACAGCTGACTCCCTTTCTGACCACTCACAATATATTAGAACCTTTTCAGTCAGGTTTCAGATCCCTTCATAGCACTGAAACAGCCCTGCTTAAAGTAACTAATGATCTGCTTCTCACACTAGATTCAGGTGATAATGCCATCCTCATACTACTGGATCTTAGTGCCGCTTTCGACACCGTTGATCACAACATCCTCCTCACTCGCCTTGATCAGCAGGTGGGCATTAGAGAGACTGCACTACTCTGGTTCCGTTCCTATCTTAATGACAGGACTTTTTCCGTGTCTATTGGCCAGTTCTCTTCATCATCTGCTCCTGTTTCATATGGGGTCCCTCAGGGGTCCATCTTGGGTCCTATCCTCTTCAGCCTGTATATGCTCCCATTGGGTGACATTATAAGAAAGCATAACATCTCTTTTCACCTCTATGCAGACGACTCACAGCTGTACCTCCCCCTGAAATCCAGGGACTCCATACAATCTCTCCTGGTCTGTCTGGAAGATGTCAAAATTTGGATGGCTAACAACTTCCTCCAGCTAAATAGTGACAAGACGGAAGTTATCATTTTTGGCCCCCCCAAAGCAAGATGCACTGTAGTGCAAAACTTAGATCACCTCATCCCATCTGTTAAACCCTATGCCAGAAACCTGGGTGTCATCCTCGACTCCGACCTCTGCTTTGACAAACAGATTAGTTCTGTTGTCAAAAATAGTTTTTATCAGCTCAGAACAATCTCCCGCCTCAAATCTTTCCTATCTCACAACGACCTTGAGAAAGTCATCCATGCCTTTATTACATCACGGCTGGATTATTGCAACTCCCTCTACCTTGGTCTCCCCCAATCCTCAATTAGACGTTTACAGCTGGTCCAAAATGCAGCTGCGCGTCTTCTAACTGGCACTAGGAGGCGTGAACACATCACCCCCATTTTGGCCTCCTTGCACTGGCTCCCGGTTGTTTTTAGGATTCAGTTTAAAGTTCTATTATTTGTTTTTAAGGCACTAAATGGGCAGGCCCCAACCTACATCACCAACCTTGTACAGCCCTACTCAGTGCAAAGGTCCCTGAGATCCTCAGGTAAAGGGCTTCTCCATGCGCCGCGTTCTCGGCTCAAACAAAGGGGTGATAGGGCTTTTGAAGTTGCTGCTCCACGTTTGTGGAACCAGCTCCCCCTGGATATTAGATCTGCCCCTCCATTTCTGCCTTCAAATCCAGGCTAAAAACTCACTTCTACTCCCTGGCCTTCCTTGTTCCCTAATCCTGTACTCCTGCTTATTTTCTGTGGTTCCTTTTAATTATGTTTTTATGACTAATGGTCTAATGTGTTTTCTGTATTATTTGTTTTAATCCTTGTTATCCCCTGTACAGCACTTTGGTCAGTTTATGCTGTGTTTAAATGTGCTTTATAAATTAAATTTACTTACTTACTTACTATGAGAGATTAATGATCAGAGATTAGAGATCAGAGATTGGAGATTATAGATTAGAGATGAGAGATTAATGATCAGAGATTAGAGATTATTGATCAGAGATAAAGATCAGAGATTGGAGGTTATTTATCAGAGATTAGAGATTATTGATCAGAGATGTAGATCAGATATGAGAGATTATAGAGATAAGAGATCAGAGATTATTGATCAGAGATATTGATGAGAGATTATTGATCAGAGATATTGATCACAGATTGGAGATTATTGATCAGAGATAGTGATCAGAGATTGGAGGTTATTTATCAGAGATGAGAGATTATTGATCAGAGATATAGATTAGAGATGAGAGATTATAGAGATTAGAGATTGGATATTATTGATCAGAGATGAGAGATTATTGATCAGATTGGAGGTTATTGATCAGAGATGAGAGATTATTTATCAGATATTGATCACATATTGGAGATTATTGATCAGAGATATTGATCACAGATTGGAGATTATTGATCAGAGATATTGATCACAGATTGGAGGTTATTGATCAAAGATGAGAGATTATTGATCAGAGATATAGATCATAGATTGGAGATTATTGATCAGAGATATTGATCACAGATCGGAGATTATTGATCAGAGATATTGATCAGAGATTGGAGGTTATTGATCAGAGATGAGAGATTATTGATCAGAGATATAGATCAGAGATGAGAGATTATAGAGATTAGAGATTGGAGATTGGAGATTATTGATCAGAGATGAGAGATTATTGATCAGAGATATTGATCAGATTAGAGATTATTGATCAGAGATTTCAGATTAGAGTTATTAATACCTCTTCCCCATGATGCTAGCATTAGCAGCGAGTTCCAGGTTAGCCTCACTGGTCTTCCTGCGGCGGCGGCGGTTGAGTCGTTTCTGTTCTGCGGCAGCGTCGGGGGGGTCGGAGGATCTGCTGGGACTTCCTGTTCCTCTGTTCAGGTCTCTGAGGACGTCGTAGTTGATCTTACTGGAGATCCTCTTCTTCTCCAACATCTTCTCTATCGCCTCGCCCGCCGTCGATGCCTGGATATGCTCCCGCTTTTTATACTTCTTCTACAAACGGCACAGGGACCAGAGCTCAGGGGTCAGAAACAGATAAAAGGTCAGAGGTCAGGGTTTTGTGATTTAGCTTTGAGCCTCACCTTCTCCTTGTAGGTGCCCTGTTCCTTCTCTTTGTTTATCCTCTCCTCTTTCTCTGTCAACACAAACATTGATCAATCAGGAAACAAACCCGACTCATCAATATCCATCAGTATTGATTAATATTGATCAGCCTCAATCAGTTCTTTGTAGCACGTAGATGCTCATGGGCCGACTGATTGATTGGTTAATTGATTGATTACGATGATGAAGAACATCCAGACCTTTCTGCTCCTTCAGGTATTCTGCGTTTTGTTTCATCCAGAGCTCCGTCTTCACTAGAACCTCCTTATCGTTCAGGATGTACTGCAGCAGACAGGATGAGTTATTCAGAGAAGAGGACACAAACTTTCACACTTTATTTATAAAGACTACTTAGTATGAACAGACCTTATCGATCTCCTGATCGTCAATACCATCCAGGTCCAGCTCTCCGGCCTCTGACAGGTCATCTGGGTAGACAGGTGAAAGGTCAGAGGTCAAAGCAGGATTCTGCTGGAGCAAACAGCAGCCCCTGATGTTTGCCATCTACTCACCGTCCTGTTTCTCGTCCGTCTCGTCTTCCTTGTCAAAGGTCTGGAAGGTCTGCTGGAGGCCCAGGCTGGTGGCGCTCGGCAGGGTACCCAGGATGGCGGCCAGAGGGGCGACCTGACAGTGTGCCCCCGCTCCATCCTTTTCTTGCCCCGCCTCCTGCTCACACACACTGTCTTCAGTCTTGTCGCCCCGCCCCTCCTCCTCCTGGATCACCTGACAGAGGAAGTCCTGGGTAAGGTGCTCTGTCGCCGCTTGGAGCTCAGCGTCCTCGACCTCCTTCTCCTCTGGCTCAGATGCTGAGGACAAATCCTCCACATCCTCTGGGTCTGAAAGACAATTTAGAAACTGTTGAATGTTTCTGTTTGTGTTTTGATCAGTCAGTCGACGCAGGAGCACCACCAACCGATTTCTTTGGTGTAGGCAGCGTAGATTCCTCTCAGCTTCGGTCGGCTTTTCTCCAGCTCGGTTTCAATCTCGTCTTTGTAGCAGCTGATCTCTCCTGATGGGAATGCGACAAGGTTCAGTCCTTTAAAGTTTCCTGAGTGACTCAGAGACAGAGGACATCTTTAGTCTAAGTTTGTAACTCACCTTCAACCTCATCCAGCTTCCTGGCCAGCTCCTGCTCCAGCTGCATAATAAATGGAAAGTCGTTAACTGCTTTACTACCTGCTGCAACCAATCAGAGACAAAGGGATCTACCTGCTGCAACCAATCAGAGACAAACCTGCTGCAACCAATCAGAGACGAAGGGATCTACCTGCTGCAACCAATCAGAGACGAAGGGATCTACCTGCTGCAACCAATCAGAGACAAAGGGGTCTACCTGCTGCAACCAATCAGAGACAAAGGGGGTCTACCTGCTGCAACCAATCAGAGACAAAGGGATCTACCTGCTGCAACCAATCAGAGACAAAGGGATCTACCTGCTACAACCAATCAGAGACAAACCTGCTGCAACCAATCAGAGACGAAGGGATCTACCTGCTGCAACCAATCAGAGACAAAGGGGTCTACCTGCTGCAACCAATCAGAGACAAAGGGATCTACCTGCTGCAACCAATCAGAGACAAAGGGATCTACCTGCTGCAACCAATCAGAGACAAAGGGATCTACCTGCTACAACCAATCAGAGACAAAGGGATCTACCTGCTGCAACCAATCAGAGACAAAGGGATCTACCTGCTGCAACCAATCAGAGACAAACCTGCTGCAACCAATCAGAGACAAACCTGCTGCAACCAATCAGATACAAAGGGATCTACCTGCTGCAACCAATCAGATACAAAGGGATCTACCTGCTACAACCAATCAGAGACAAAGGGATCTACCTGCTACAACCAATCAGAGACAAAGGGATCTACCTGCTACAACCAATCAGAGACAAACCTGCTGCAACCAATCAGAGACAAAGGGATCTACCTGCTACAACCAATCAGAGACAAACCTGCTGCAACCAATCGGAGACAAACCTGCTGCAACCAATCGGAGACAAACCTGCTGCAACCAATCAGAGACAAAGGGATCTACCTGCTACAGCCAATCAGAGACAAGGGATCTACCTGCTACAACCAATCAGAGACAAAGGGATCTACCTGCTACAGCCAATCAGATAGTGGGGTCTACCTGCTGCATCTTGACTTTGTGCTGTCCAGCGGTGAAGGATGGAGGATCACACTCCTGCTCCAGATCTACTTTCATGAACTCATCAATGGTCAGTTGACTTGTGGGCGTGTCCTCAAACTCTGTTAACCTGCAGGGAAAAAGACAGGACTGAGATCTACTGAGATCCATTTAATGTATTGTAATCTACAGAGATCTACTGGGAAATACCAGGATCTACTGAGATTGACAGGGATCCACTGTGATCTACTAAAATCTATATGATCTTCTCTGATCTATTATCTAGTGTAATCTACTGAGATCTGCAGAGATCTACTTGGATCTACCAGGATCGACTGAGATTAACAGGGGTCTACTGTGATCTACTGAGATCTTCAGTGATCTGTTATCTGCTGTAATCCACTGGGACATATTGTGACCTACTGAGATCTACGGTGATCTGGTGAGACCTGCTACCTGTTGTACTCACCTCTTCCTCAGAGTGGTCTGGCAGACCTTTACCACGCTGATCACATCCTTCACCGAACGACGAAATTTATGCATCCGAGCAGCGACAAGGAGAGCTGAGGAAGAGGAGGAAGAGGAGAAGGAGGAAGAGGAGAAGAATTTGTTGGTTGTTTGGTCTAAAGAGCTAGCTATGTAGCAGCTAACAGCAATAATAATAATAATAATAATAATCTTTATTTGTATTTTTCAAATCAACATTACGAAGTGCTTCATAAAAAAATTAACAGTCTTTAATAACAGGCTCATAAAGTTAATAAAAACAAACAGGTCTACTGTATATGTGTATGTGTGGCTACTGTACTATATTAGTGTATTAGTGTATACTACTACAACGACAATAAAGACATTCTATTCTATATACTACCAGTCAAAAGTTTGGACACACCCTCTCATTTAATGGTTTTTCTTTATTTTCATGATTATTTACGTTGTAGATTCTCACTGAAGACGTCAACACTATGAATGAACACATGTGGAATTATGTAGTAAACAAAACAGTGTGAAATAACTGAACATGATTCATATATTAGAGTCCTCAGAGTAGACACCCTTTGCTCTGATTACTGCTTTACACACGCTTGACTTTCTCTGGATGAGCTTCATGAGGTCGTCACCTGAGATGGTTTACCAACAGTCTTGAAGGAGTTCCCAGAGATGCTGAGCACTTGTTGGTCCTTTTGTCTTCACTCTGAGGTCCATCTCATCCCAAACCATCTCTATTGGGTTTAGGTCAGGCGACTGTGGAGGCCAGGTCATCTGGTCCATCACTCCATCACTCTCCTTCTTGGTCAAATAGCCCTTACACAGCCTGGAGGTGTGTTTGGAGTCATTGTCCTGTTGAAGAATAAATGATGGTCCAACTAAACACAAACCAGATGGGATAGCATGTAGCTGCAGGATGCTGTGGTAGCCATGCTGGTTCAGTGAGCCTTTAAGTTTTAATAAATCCCCAACAGTGTCACCATCAAAGCCCCCCCCCCCCCCCCCCCCCCCCACACACACACCATCACACCTCCTCCTCCATGCTCCACGGTTGGAACCATTCATGTAGAGACCATCTGTTCACCTTTTCTGCATCACACAAAGACACGGTGGTTGGAACCAAAGATCTCACATTTGTTCGCATCAGCCCAAAGCACAGATTTCCACTGGTCTAATGTCCACTCCTTGTGTTTCTTGGCCCAAACAAATCTCTTCTGCTTGTTGCTTTTCCTTGGTGGTGGTTTTCTAGCAGCTGTTTGACCATAAAGGCCTGATTGGTGCAGTCTCCTCTGAACAGTTGATGTAGAGATGTGTCTGCTAATAGAACTCTGTGCCATTGACCTGGGCTCTAATCTGAGGTGGTGGTAACTTGTGATTTCTGAGGCTGGTGACTGGATGAACTTATCCTCAGCAGCAGAGGTGACTCTTGGTCCTTCTTTCCTGGGGACGTCCTCATGTCAGTCAGTTTCATCGTAGAGTTTGATGGTTGTCAAATAGGGCTGTCAGCTGTGCACCAACCTGACTGATGGTCCCAACCACAAAGTAACCCTGACAAGGCTCACCTGTGAAGTGAAAACCATCTCAGGTGACTCCATCATGAAGCTCACTGAGAGAAGACCAAGGGTTTACAGCGCCGTCAACAAAGGGAGGCTACTTAGAAGAATCTAAATATGAATCATGTTCAGTTATTTCACACTGTTTGTTTACTACATAACTCCAGGTGTTCATTCATAGTGTTGACGTCTTCAGTGAGAATCTAGAACGTAAATAATCATAAAAATAAAGAAAGACCATTAAATGAGAGGGTGTGTCCAAACTTCTGACTGGTATAGGTATACAGGTGTATTACACACAGTGTCTGAGTGACTGCCTCATGGCGTGTGCTGTTGCCACGGTGATGGCCTCAATGTTGTACCTGCTCCACAGAGTCCAGAGGGACGGCGTCCTGTGCGCATCAGTCCCTTCTTCATCCTGCTGAACGAGACGAAGAGCCGTCATGGAAACCTCATGAGTCTTCATCCCAAAGTCCAACATGTGAGCAAAGCGAGGGATGTACAGGCAGGGGTCTGAGGAAGAGGAGGAGGAGGAGAAAGAGGAGGAGGAGGAGGAGGAGGAGGAGGAGGAGGAGGAGGAGGAGAAAGAAGAAGAGGAAGAGGAGAAAGAGGAGGAGGAGGAGAAAGAAGAAGAGGAAGAGGAGAAAGAGGAGGAGGAGGAGAAAGAAGAAGAGGAAGAGGAGAAAGAGGAGGAGGAGGAGAGGAGGAGGAGAAAGAAGAAGAGGAAGAGGAGAAAGAGGAGGAGGAGAAAGAAGAAGAGGAAGAGGAGAAAGAGGAGGAGGAGGAGGAGGAGAAAGAGGAAGAGGAGGAGGAGGAAAGAAGAGAAGGGGGAGGAGGAGGAGGGTAGAGGAAGGAAGTGGATGAAGAGGATGAATATGAAGAACAATTATTAATTTGTCAGATAATTTTATTATAGATGATGTTTCTCCAACTACTGTTAGAGTTACTTTTACTTCCTATTACTTTGTCAAACAGAAATTATTTATGGGTTAGATTAACCCATTAGCCTCTCTCAGGACTTTTATTTTGAAAATGTGCCGGAAGCTCGGGGCACTTCCGGTGTCTGACTTCCTGCGCGGCTCCGCGTCTGTGGACGCAGCTCCGTCAAAGTGTCGCTTCTGTACCGCGCTGCGGCGAGTCCGCAACATTTAGGACCACAGGAGGAGGCGAGGAGGAGGAGACGAGGAGGAGGCGAGGACGAGGAGGAGACGAGGAAGAGGTGAAGAGGAGGAGACGAGGAGACCAAGAGGAGGTGAAGAGGAGACGAGGAGAAGACGAAGAGGAGGTGAAGAGGAGGAGACGAAGAGGAGGAGACGAAGAGGAGGAGACGAGGAGACCAAGAGGAGGTGAAGAGGAGACGAGGAGGAGACGAAGAGGAGGTGAAGAGGAGCCGCGGTAAAAAGGCGTCTGGACACGAACAACGGCGTCGGAGTTGAGTCGCAGGTAAACCACACCGACACCGGCACCGGTCCAGTCCGGTTACTGACTCGCTTCAGGTTCAACACCATGACGGAAGATGAACGGACCTGTACCAGGAGGTCTGGTCGATGTATGTTGATCATTGATAGGTGACTGATGGAGCCAGCAGCGAGCTGGACCAGAACCAGACCTGTTAGAACGGGACCAGCTGTCCAGAACACCTCTGGTCCTACATGGTGACCCGGTTCTTAAAGGGGAACTACTAATTTTTACAACCTGGACCTTGTTTCTTGTGTCATTTGCACCTATTAATTAGATCAGTGTATATCTATATAGTGGGAGTGACTGGGGCACCGAGACACATGGGAGTGACTGGGGCACCGACCCATTAATTAGATCAGTGTATATCTATATAGTGGGAGTGACTGGGGCACCGAGACACATGGGAGTGACTGGGGCACCGACCCATTAATTAGATCAGTGTATATCTATATAGTGGGAGTGACTGGGGCACCGAGACACATGGGAGTGACTGGGGCACCGACCCATTAATTAGATCAGTGTATATCTATATAGTGGGAGTGACTGGGGCACCGAGACACATGGGAGTGACTGGGGCACCGACCCATTAATTAGATCAGTGTATATCTATATAATGGGAGTGACTGGGGCACCGAGACACATGGGAGTGACTGGGGCACCGACCCATTAATTAGATCACTGTATATCTATATAGTGGGAGTGACTGGGGCACCGACCCATTAATTAGATCAGTGTATATCTATATAGTGGGAGTGACTGGGGCACCGACCCATTAATTAGATCAGCGTATATCTATATAGTGGGAGTGACTGGGGCACCGACCCATTAATTAGATCAGCTTATATCTATATAGTGGGAGTGTCTGGGGCACCGACTCATTAATTAGATCAGCGTATATCTATATAGTGGGAGTGACTGGGGCACCGACCCATTAATTAGATCAGCGTATATCTATATAATGGAAGTGACTGTTGCACCGAGACAAATGGTAGTGACTGGGGCACCGATACACATGGGAGTGACTGGGGCACCGAGACTCATGGGAGTGACTGGGGCACCGAGACAAATGGGAGTGACTGGGGCACCGAGACAAATGGGAGTGACTGGGGCACCGAGACTCAGCCTCTAAACAACATTATCTGCTGTGAAACTCGTTCATTTCTCTAATATTTAGTTATGAGACTCTAGTGCTGTTCCACACTGAGTCAGAGTTACCTGTTATCAGGTCAATCTACAGACCCTGGATGATGTCATCTGACCTGGACGATGTCATCGGACCTGGATGATGTCATCTCTGAGCGCCACGCACACCCGCGACGGTCGGCTTGTTTACCTGTAATTTGCTACTTATTAATATTCAGCCATGTGGTAAAAAACTAGCAGCAGCTAATTACAGGTAAACAAGCTAACCGTCATGGTTGCGCGTGGCGCTCAGAGATGACATCATCCAGGTCAGATGACATCATCCAGGGTCTGTAGGTCAATCTACAGACCCTGGATGATGATAACAGGTAACTCTGACTGTGTGGAACAGCACTAGAGTCTCATAACTAAATATTAGTGAAATGAACGAGTTTCACAGCAGATAATGTTGTTTAGAGGCTGAGTCTCGGTGCCCCAGTCACTCCCATGTGTCTCGGTGCCCCAGTCTCTCCCATGTGTCTCTGTGCCCCAGTCTCTCCCATGTGTCTCGGTGCCCCAGTCATGTGTCTCGGTGCCCCAGTCACTCCCATGTGTCTCGGTGCCCCAGTCACTCCCATGTGTCTCGGTCTATTCTAGAAACCAGGTCCAGGTTGTAAATCAGTTCCTCTTTGAGTCCTCAGTCAGAACTCGCTGTGGTTTAATCTGACTTCATTAAAGCAGAACCGATCCACCAGAGTCTGTCATAGACCTACGTATTGAATCAGCATGTTTCCATCCTGCTACTAAAACTAGTTTCACCTGATTAGATCAAAGGTTCTGCAGAGGTAAGGGGCGTGGCCTGTTAGATTGACAGGTGGGTAGCTAGCTAGCTAGCTGTCTTTAGCCTCAGCTCCACCCACGCTGGGCCTTAGGTGGAGACACTGATCTTCAAGATGGAGGAGGTTCATCATCTTCATAGACAGGAAGTGGGCGTATCGCCATGGTTACAGACAACAGTACTGTTTGTTTATTGTTTGTTGTGGCTCCAGAACCATCTGATGGATTATAATCCTCAGATTATCAGACATGCTGTAAGGGAGGAGGAAGAGGCGGAGGACAACATGGCTGCTGAACTGTTCTCCACCAGCCTCCCTCACAGCGAGGAGGTGGAGGAGGTGGAGGTGATGGAGGCGATGGAGGCGAAGAAGAGTTTCATCCAACTGTGTGAACCCGAACCGGCGGACGAACACGACGACGACGAGGAAACAAACGAGGACGACGACGAGGACGACGACGACGACGAGGCAGTGGAGACCGAAGACTGGCAGGCCCCGCCCACCCTCAGAGAAAGGTACACTACGCCCCGCCCCTCAGAGACACAGGTGTAGGCTACGGCCCCGCCCCCCCCCCCCCCCCCCCCCCCACCGTCAGAGAGAGGTAAACTACTGCCCGCCCCTCAGAGACAGGTGTAGACTACGCCCCCCCCCAGAGACAGGTAAGCTGTTTGTCTGTTGCCGGTCACTAACCCTAACCCTTGGGGGGGGGGGGGGGTCTGTAAATGTGCAGGAACGCTCTGATGTTCAACAACGAACAAATGGCTGACGTTCACTTCATCGTCGGCGCTCCAGGAGAAACTCTGACCGTTCCTGCTCACAAGGTACAGAACCTCAGAATCTACTTCCTGTCACGTCTTCTTCGTCTGCTTCCTGTCTTGGACTTCCTGTCTTGGACTTCCTGTCCTGTCTTGTCGTGCAGTATGTCCTGGCCGTGGGCAGCTCGGTGTTTGGTGCCATGTTTTATGGAGATCTGGCCGAAGGTCAATCTGTGATCCACATTCCTGATGTGGAGCCGGCAGCTTTCCTCCTCCTGTTAAAGTGAGTCCACACCAGGTCTCCATGTCCAGCACAGAGGACAGAGACCTTAGGAGGTCTCCTCCATGTCCAACACAGAGCACAGAGACCTTAGGAGGTCTCCTCCATGTCCAACACAGAGGACAGAGACCTCAGGAGGTCTCCTCCATGTCCAGCACAGAGAACAGAGACCTCAGGAGGTCTCCATGTCCAGCACAGAGAACAGAGACCTCAGGAGGTCTCCATGTCCAACTCAGGAGGTCTCCATGTCCAACACAGAGGACAGAGACCTCAGGAGGTCTCCATGTCCAGCACAGAGGACAGAGACCTCAGGAGGTCTCCATGTCCAACTCAGGAGGTCTCCATGTCCAGCACAGAGAACAGAGACCTCAGGAGGTCTCCATGTCCAACTCAGGAGGTCTCCATGTCCAACACAGAGGACAGAGACCTCAGGAGGTCTCCATGTCCAGCACAGAGGACAGAGACCTCAGGAGGTCTCCATGTCCAACTCAGGAGGTCTCCATGTCCAACACAGAGGACAGAGACCTCAGGAGGTCTCCATGTCCAGCAGAGAGGACAGAGACCTTAGGAGGTCTCCTCCATGTCCAACACAGAGGACAGAGACCTTAGGAGGTCTCCTCCATGTCCAACACAGAGAACAGAGACCTTAGGAGGTCTCCTCCATGTCCAGCACAGAGAACAGAGACCTCAGGAGGTCTCCATGTCCAGCACAGAGAACAGAGACCTCAGGAGGTCTCCATGCCCAACTCAGGAGGTCTCCATGTCCAACACAGAGGACAGAGACCTCAGGAGGTCTCCATGTCCAGCACAGAGGACAGAGACCTCAGGAGGTCTCCATGTCCAACTCAGGAGGTCTCCATGTCCAACACAGAGGACAGAGACCTCAGGAGGTCTCCATGTCCAGCAGAGAGGACAGAGACCTTAGGAGGTCTCCTCCATGTCCAACACAGAGGACAGAGACCTCAGGAGGTCTCCATGTCCAGCACAGAGGACAGAGACCTCAGGAGGTCTCCATGTCCAACTCAGGAGGTCTCCATGTCCAACACAGAGGACAGAGACCTCAGGAGGTCTCCATGTCCAACACAGAGGACAGAGACCTTAGGAGGTCTCCATGTCCAGCACAGAGGACAGAGACCTCAGGAGGTCTCCTCCATGCCCAGCACAGAGAACAGAGACCTCAGGAGGTCTCCATGTCCAACTCAGGAGGTCTCCATGTCCAACACAGAGGACAGAGACCTCAGGAGGTCTCCATGTCCAACTCAGGAGGTCCCCATGTCCAGCACAGAGGACAGTGACCTCAGGAGGTCTCCATGTCCAACACAGAGGACAGTGACCTCAGGAGGTCTCCATGTCCAGCACAGAGGACAGTGACCTTAGGGCTACTTCAGGAGTCTTTAAGATGTCTCTCTGTGTCTCTAAACATGAGCTGGTTGTGTCTTTGGGGCTTGAGCCTGAACTTTTTCTGGTGTTGGTATAAACAGAGTACGAGATAATCTACAATCTGAAATTAGAGGTCTGTGTAAATGGAGATTAGAGCTTAAAGCAGCGTCACAGGGTGAGACACCTCACACCTCCAGATCCATCACGGCTCCACCAGTGATCTGAACGATTGTTAGAAACTAAAGGTCATAATGTTATAGAGCATCAGGATAATTAATCTGAGGAATTATTCAGTTAGATGTTATAGAGCATGAGGATAATTAATCTGAGGAATTATTCAGTTAGATGTTGTAGAGCATCAGGATAATTAATCTGAGGAATTATTCAGTTAGATGTTGTAGAGCATGAGGATAATTAATCTGAGGAATTATTCAGTTAGATGTTATAGAGCATGAGGATAATTAATCTGAGGAATTATTCAGTTAGATGTTATAGAGCATGAGGATAATTAATCTGAGGAATTATTCAGTTAGATGTTATAGAGCATGTGGATAATTAATCTGAGGAATTATTCAGTTAGATGTTATAGAGCATGAGGATAATTAATCTGAGGAATTATTCAGTTAGATGTTATAGAGCATCAGGATAATTAATCTGAGGAATTATTCAGTTAGATGTTATAGAGCATGTGGATAATTAATCTGAGGAATTATTCAATTAGATGTTGTAGAGCATCAGGATAATTAATCTGAGGAATTATTCAGTTAGATGTTATAGAGCATGAGGATAATTAATCTGAGGAATTATTCAGTTAGATGTTATAGAGCATGAGGATAATTAATCTGAGGAATTATTCAGTTAGATGTTATAGAGCATGAGGATAATTAATCTGAGGAATTATTCAGTTAGATGTTATAGAGCATGTGGATAATTAATCTGAGGAATTATTCAGTTAGATGTTATAGAGCATGAGGATAATTAATCTGAGGAATTATTCAGTTAGATGTTATAGAGCATGTGGATAATTAATCTGAGGAATTATTCAGTTAGATGTTATAGAGCATCAGGATAATTAATCTGAGGAATTATTCAGTTAGATGTTATAGAGCATCAGGATAATTAATCTGAGGAATTATTCAGTTAGATGTTATAGAGCATCAGGATAATTAATCTGAGGAATTATTCAGTTAGATGTTATAGAGCATGTGGATAATTAATCTGAGGAATTATTCAGTTAGATGTTATAGAGCATCAGGATAATTAATCTGAGGAATTATTCAGTTAGATGTTATAGAGCATATGGATAATTAATCTGAGGAATTATTCAGTTAGATGTTATAGAGCATGAGGATAATTAATCTGAGGAATTATTCAGTTAGATGTTATAGAGCATGTGGATAATTAATCTGAGGAATTATTCAGTTAGATGTTATAGAGCATCAGGATAATTAATCTGAGGAATTATTCAGTTAGATGTTATAGAGCATGTGGATAATTAATCTGAGGAATTATTCAGTTAACAATCATTTAAATCAGTAAAGGACCATTTATATAAAAACGTTTATAATCAGTTACAGAGCAACAGTGAACATCAGTTGTTCAGAACAAATAATGACCTCTGATAACTGATAACTGTCCAGTATAATACTGGTTACTACTGGTTACTACTGGTGTTCATATAACTGAACAAGCTGATTTAAAACAGTTTAGTCAAAGCATTTTATCAACATCTATATTTTTACACAGATCTATAAGAGGTTGAGTGATCGTCAGTGATAAATCATGTTCTACAATGAACACCATCAGTCATTGACGCCGGTACGTCAGCTGTAGATGTAGCTCACATCAAACGACTTGTTGGATGCGTGATCAGCTGTTCTGTGACCGGGGTCTCCTTGGTGACGCCGCTAGTAGCGTAAATTAGCTTCTTGGAGCACAACACACAGAAACAATCACCTGGCTCTATTAATCTCTGACACCACTATTTGCTGAACAGTAAAAACATAAGCAGCAGCAATTTATGCTTATTTAACCTGAATCTACTGTGATAAATAAAGTCCAAAGTACTGGTGACACAGGGGAAGTAGAAATCATTTGAACTCCATGTGGTCCTCTATGGATTTACTTTGTCTCAGATGTCTCATGTCTCAGACGTCTCATGTCCATGCTCTGTTGTCTCAGGTACATGTACAGTGATGAGATTGATCTGGAGCCCGACACCGTTCTGGCCACACTGTATGCTGCTAAGAAGTACATCGTCCCTGCCCTGGCCAAGGCCTGCGTCAGCTTCCTGGAGACGAGCCTGGAGGTGAAGAACGCCTGTGTACTCCTGTCCCAGAGCCGGCTGTTTGAGGAGCCGGAGCTGACCGAGCGCTGCTGGGAGGTGATCGATGCTCAGGCTGAGCTGGCGTTACGCTCTGAAGGCTTCTGTGAGATCGACCTGCCGACTCTGGAGATCATCCTGCAGAGAGAAACGCTCAACACCACCGAGGTTGTGGTGTTTCAGGCGGCGCTGAGCTGGGCAGCAGCTGAGTGTCGGCGGCAAGGCCTGGTGGTAACGCCCAGGAACCAGCGGACGGCACTGGGTAAGGCTCTATACCTGGTCCGGATCCCCTCCATGACGCTGCAGGAGTTTGCAGATGGAGCAGCACAGTCGGACGTGCTGACACTGAAAGAGACCAACAACATCTTCCTGTGGTTCACGGCCTCCAACAAACCGAGGCTGGACTTCCCTGTCGTGAAGCGGGCCGGCCTGGTACCGCACAGGTGCCACCGCTTCCAGTCCTCAGCGTACCGCAGCAACCAGTGGCGTTACAAGGGCCGGTGCGACAGCATCCAGTTTGCGGTGGATCGGAGGATTTTCATGGCTGGGCTCAGTCTTTACGGGTCCAGCGGCGGGAAGGCCGAGTACAAGGTAAGAATTGAACTGAAGAGGCAGGGAACCATTGTGGCCCAGAACTACACCAAGTTCCTGTCAGACGGGTCGAGCAGCACGTTTCCTGTGTGGTTTGAACACCCGGTCCAGGTGGAGCAGGACGCCTTCTACACAGTCAGCGCCATCCTGGATGGGAACGAGCTGAGCTACTTCGGTCAGGAGGGCATGACCGAGGTTCAGTGTGGGAGAGTGACCTTCCAGTTCCAGTGTTCATCAGACAGCACCAACGGCACCGGAGTACAGGGAGGACAAATCCCAGAACTGGTCTTCTACTGTTGAACCAGAGCCTGATGGACCAGTTAGTCCACAGCGAGGACGTCAGAGACCGTGTCTCTGGTTCTGACTGAAGGACCAGTGACCTGAAAACTGATCGGTCATTGATGGACCGTCTGGTTTTAAGTGTGCTGGTGTTTGTTTTTATTTTACTTTTCATCATGACAGATGTTTTTAATAAATGAGGTTCAGCCACATCTATGTGTCCTCAGTAGATAAATGTTTGTTTAACTTCACTCTCTGACAGAATAGAACAGAAATAGAGTAGGGTAGGTTTTACTGGAATGCTTGGGTGAGGTTCCCTGAGTCAGTCTTTTTATATTAACATTGAAGGTAAAGTATAAAACATACAAACATAAAAGTACACAGTAGGTAACTGCACAGATAAGATTATTACACATTGTGGTGAATAAATAAAAGGTCCAGTCTGGGAGGTGTGTGATGTGATTGTGGACCTGTAGAGTTCTGAGAAGACGTTTCACCACCATTGTTATCTTCAAAGGAGTGTCCACCTGAGGGACAAAGGACACTCCTTTGAAGATAACAACGTCCAGATCATAGCCAGAGAAGACCGATGGTTTGAAAGAGGAGTAAAGGAAGCCATCTATGTCAGACTGGAAAAACCTTCACTGAACAGAGGAGGTGGACTGAGATTTAATCTGACATCTATTAACAATACAGTTTTAACTTCTGTCCCCAAGAAGTTTCAGTCTCATTCACACCTTGACACTGGAGCCTCAGACGGACAAGAGTCCATAGAGCACCTCAGACTTCCCACCAGTCCTCTAGAACTGAAGAAGATACTCAGATGAAACGTCTTCTCAAAAAAAGTCCAGATGTCTGTAGAGAGGTGTTCATGGTGAGAATGAGGTGGGGGTGTGGTAATTAAGTCCTTGGTTATTAGAAGTGTGACCTGTGAGTGCTGATGTTCTCTGGTCTGTGGTGTCTCAGGTTGTATATTCAGAGAGTGAGCTGGGTGGTGGTGGTCGCTGGTAATGCTCTGGGTCTTTCTCCTGCAGCGCTGGATATAAAGTGTGTCTGTGGAGGGGAGGTCAGAGCCCATGATCCTCTCTGCAGTCTTGATGACTCGTTGAAGAGCTCTCAGCCTTGGTGGTGATGCCGCCAGTGAGAATGCTCTCAATGAGTCCTCTGTAGACCTGGATCAGGGGCTGATGTCTCAGTCCGGCCTCACTGTGGCCCTGGTGTGTGGACTGAAGCGCCAGGACCACTGTGTCATCCACTGATCTGTTAGGGTGGTAGGCAAACTGTAGGGGGTCCCCTCAGTCCAGACCACAGAGTTTATGGACTGAAGGATCAGCTTCATCACGACTGATGTAAGGGCCACTGGCCTGAAGTCTGAGTGTTTAGTAACCGCTACTAGAACAGAAGACTTGAAGGGTGGTGGAACTGTCTCCCTCCAGCTGTTCAGCCCAGGCCTTCAGGACTCTAGGTGGCATCAGGACCTGCAGCCTGGGGGGGGGGGGGGGGGGGGGTCACCTGCCTTAGAGCTTTCATAACCCACAACCCTGTAGGTTTCAGAGGGATTCTGTAGACATCTCTGTTCTAGTTGTGTCTTGGATCCCAGTTCTATTTGTTCCTGTCCTACTCTTTATAATGTTGTCGTCACATCATGTTAATAATTCACCTGATGAGGTTGTTGGTTTAACGCCGCGCTCTGGGTCACATAACAAAACGCGTTCAGAGAGTAACTCACCGATGGCTGGAGCGTTGATGCAGAGCTCACGGGCCAACAGCAGGAAGGTCTTTCCCAGGATGTAAACATTCACCTGGACACATGAAATAACAGTGACTCGTGTGACCAGAGAGTCTGTGAGACAGGTGTGAGGAGAGACAGGTGTGAGGAGAGTCGTACCTGCAGCAGGTCGCTCAGGTCCAGCAACATGTCTGAAACACAGCTAAGGAAAAGCAGCAGAAGCTCTGACAGCGGACGCTCACTGAGGTTCAAACAGAAGATTAATGGCAGCGGTTGCTAGGATACGTGGTGTCCCTTCAGTGCGACACACCAGGTAGAGGCACGCAGCGATGACGTGCTCCGTCTTGCGTCCCCGGGTCAGGTGTTTACTGACCACCAGCTTGAAGAAGTTGAAGGCCGTGTCCAGACAGTGTTGATTGAGCTGCAGCTGACTGCCCAGCTGCTGGATCTGACGTTTGGCTGCAGACAGAGAGACACACCTCCGTGACCACGTGATGCACCCTCTACAGGTACTACAGGTGGTGAGGTACTTACCGCTCTGTAAGGTCTGAGCTCTGGACTCTTTACCGGCACTGGTGTGGAACCCAGAACCAAGAAGTGGAGCTTTAACTGGACCTGCAGACAGAGACCGACACCATCAGGAAGTAAAGTCAATCAATCAGTTTACGGTTCCTGTTTCACTTGAATTTACTCCTGCATAGTTCTACTTTCAACAACCAGCTCTAATCAGACTCAATCAGACTCACCTGATGCTCTGCCCTGTTACCATGACAACCAGGTGATTAGCTCACCTGGCTGAAGAGGCGGAGCTTCTCCTCCGCAAAGAGTCAAACACACTTCAAAGTATTTCTGTTTCTGCAGCATCAACATGAAAACTGCTGTGTTCCTCATTGGGTGAGTTCAACACAATCTCACCTGCACAGGTAACACAGGTAACACTACATCTCACCTACACAGGTAACACAACATCTCACCTGCACAGGTAACACAGGTAACAGAGGTAACACAACATCTCACCTGCACAGGTAACAGAGGTAACACAACATCTCACCTACACAGGTAACACAACATCTCACCTGCACAGGTAACACAGGTAACACAACATCTCACCTGCACAGGTAACAGAGGTAACACAACATCTCACCTGCACAGGTAACACAAGTAAAACAACATCTCACCTGCACAGGTAACACAACATCTCACCTGCACAGGTAACACAGGTAACACAACATCTCACCTGCACAGGTAACACAGGTAACACAACATCTCACCTGCACAGGTAACACAACATCTCACCTGCACAGGTAACACAGGTAACACAACATCTCACCTGCACAGGTAACACAGGTAAAACAACATCTCACCTGCACAGGTAACACAGGTAAAACAACATCTCACCTGCACAGGTAACACAACATCTCACCTGCACAGGTAACACAGGTAAAACAACATCTCACCTGCACAGGTAACACAGGTAAAACAACATCTCACCTGCACAGGTAACACAACATCTCACCTGCACAGGTAACACAACATCTCACCTGCACAGGTAACACAGGTAACACAACATCTCACCTGCACAGGTAACACAGGTAACACAACATCTCACCTGCACAGGTAACACAGGTAACACAACATCTCACCTGCACAGGTAACACAGGTAACACAACATCTCACCTGCACAGGTAACACAAGTAAAACAACATCTCACTGCTTTTTTTTCTCAGACTAATGTTCTTCTGCTCCGTGTTCATTGAAAGAACGACACCTGAAGACCAACTGGAAGGTGAGCTGGTTTTACTGGTGTGTGTCTGGGATGTGAACAGGTGTGTTGACCGACCAGCAGGTGTGTGTGTGTGTTGACCAGCAGGTGTGTGTGTGTGTTGACCAGCAGGTGTGTGTGTGTGTTGACCAGCAGGTGTGTGTGTGTGTGTGTGTGTGTGTGTTGACCAGCAGGTGTGTGTGTGTGTGTGTGTGTTGACCAGCAGGTGTGTGTGTGTGTGTGTGTGTTGACCAGCAGGTGTGTGTGTGTGTGTGTGTGTTGACCAGCAGGTGTGTTGACAGGGTTTCTGTCCCGGCAGGTTTCGTCCAGTCTGAGTGTCGAGATCGTTACCTGTGGATCCATGTGGCCTCAAGACAGACTCCTCGCTTCGAGGCCCTTGGTAAGTTGCTCTTCCTCTTCCTCTTCCTCATCTTCGTCTTAAATACAAGCCGTTATTGTGTCCTGACACAGATGGAGATGAAATCCACTCCATCAGCAAGCAGCTGGCCTCACGCTGTGGTTACACCATCAGTACCTTCAAGATGGACGGCTTCACCACCTTCAGAGCCTCGTACTACTCCTGCTACACCCACAACCAGGTAGCTCCGCCTCTCCGTAGGCGTGAGCCTCGTCCAGGTCGCTCCTCTTGACCAGATGTGATCAGGTCAGTGTGTTGTCTCCTTCCAGAACGACGAGGTGTTTACCTTCAGGTTTAATGTGATGGTGAGTGACGGTGACGGCAGGTGGACCAGCAGGTCGGTTTCTGCCACCTGTTCTGGTCTCACCTGGACTCCCAGAGAGATCATCTGTGAGGAGGACTACATGGAGGTCAGAACATGGGGTTGTTCTTCTCAGCTCTCTGGTCTGATGTTAGTTTAACCTGTGACTGATGTGTCAACAGGTGAACGTGGACAGAGAGGCTTCATGTGGAGGTCAGGGAGGGGAGGGCAGACAGGTGTGGCAGGAGGCCTTCACTCAGGTAAACCTCAATCAATCAGGGTTTTTAACGGGCTCCTCCTCCATCACGACTAGTCGGTATCAATTAAACTTATCATTTGTTCCTCTGGTAAAAACAAACATCCACATCGGTACAGTCACACAAACTGTCGTCCGGTGTTCTGCATATTTCTGTGACCTGAACTGAAACGCATCAGTTTTCCAACTGTGAGCGTAGACATGAGTTTCACTCAGTCTGGAGGGAAATAACAACGTTCACCCCGTTCAGGAAAACAAAGGAGAAAAGGTTTCATGGCCGTTGTCAGCTGATGTGTGATTTCCAGTAAACAGCATGGCTGGTTGGCTGGTGCAGCTGAAAGAGAAGCCTCCTCCGGGACCACGGAAGCTGCTGAGTCTCACAAACGTTTGAGTTATTCCCTAGTATTACAGTCAGTGTTATTTAAAGAAGCAGTACAGATCATATGAGAGGCTGGAGACGGAGACGGATGGGCAGCTCAGTCAGAAGAACGGATCAAAGCTGCTCATTTATAAAAAGAAACAAAAATGAATGCAATGAACTTGAACTAGTTTACTTTTATCTCTGTGAACTGAACTTTGAACTAGTTCTTGTTTAGTGTGAACGTCTTGGCAGTGGATCAGAGTCTCATCAAACTTGTTTGAGGCTTTGACTTTAATGATCTGCTGCCTGATGAGCATGATGTCAGGTGATGGCAGATAAAGGATCAAATGAAGCCTACGAAGTCGGGTTTGAAAAGAATTAGAGGGTTACAGGTAGAACAGGTAGAAATGGACAACTCCCTGTGACAACCACTAAAATAAATCCCGAGTACTTGATGCTGAGGTTTGTCTTTTGTTCAGGCGCAGAGGACGGCCACATTGAACTGGCAGCTGATGTTCCTGCAGAGTGATGCCCAGGTAGTGCACATACCTGTCAATGAGGCCCAGAGGTGGGGCTACAGCCTGACCGTCTCCCCTCAGAGGGTGGTGCTTCGATCTCCAAACGCACAGCCTCACGCTGAGGTCGTGATGGTGGGTAACGTGAATGTAGTTCAGTCAGTCAGTCAGTCACCATAGATTCATGTTTTCACTTCTTTGTCTTTGAGTCCAAATCGCCATCAGCACGTCAGAGCCTTTGCTCCATCACGATGGTTGTGGTCTGGACTCGACTTACGTTGACGCTTAGAGCATCAGACTCGTCTACTACATAACAGAACGTTGTTGTTGTCAGGTGGACGGCGTTCCTGTCAAGGTTGTCCAGGTTTTTCTGTTCTTCAGGCAGAAGCTGATGGTGGTGATGATTAACATGTCCATGGCCTGCACACTCAGTAAGCTGTGTCTCACGTGTTTGAGCTGAAGGCTGGTTTCCTGTCTGAACCTCAGGGACGCTGTTGTTCTTCTTTAGATCCGGGTACTTTTGACGGAGCCCATCTGCTGTGGGACGTCCCCCTGGTTGCGACTCCTCTGGTTGAGGACGGAGCAGCATTTGAGAGTCGAAGCTTCAGTCTCGGGGTGGAGAGTGTCCTGCTGGATGAACCCACTGCTGCCTCCAGAGGATTCACTATGGTCCAACAAGGAGGATGGGTCCAGATCAAGGTTCCTTTTGGGGCAGAAGGCGGCTACAGGAAGGTAACGTCATCCAAACTTCAGACGGAGAGATTAAATAACTTTGATCTGAGGAACAGGTGGTGATGGTAGATGTGATTGTTCTCTGCAGAGTCTGGTGGTGAACAACGTGTACAGGGAGATGTATGTGATCTTCCTGTTATACGAACACATCTTCTCTCTCCTGGATGACGACGGCAGCAGCATCAACACCAGACACCGAATGCTCAGAGTGCTCGACACGCCGCTGATCTGCCGCCAGCCTTTCAGTCTCAACCGTAAGTTCAGGAGTCCAGTTTACAGACCAGGATATGGATCTGCTTCACTCTGACTCAGTCATCACCTCACTGCACCAACAGTGTCAAAACACGTAGCTGCCAAAAGCTTCTAATCACTTCTACAAGTATGTGTGGGACTAAACTATTTACTAAATTTAAGACCGTTTGTAACTAACTTTCTGTGGTTTTTGTTGTTTTAATGAATAAAACGATGACTCAACAAAGTATTAGAGCATAGAGCAAATAAATTATATATATATATAATATAACACTGCCTCCATTTCTTCCCCAGAGACCACCGGTGACCAGCAGGTGTTCAGCGTCTACCTGGGAAATATTCCTGCTGATGTGATCTTGGAGGAAGTCTTGATCAACGGGCGGCGGATGCTGAGAACAGAGAGCCCAGACCAAGGCTTCAGCATCAGTCCAGTCGTTCACATGAACGGCAGCCGAGCCTATGAGCTCCGGCTGCCGTTTGAAGACCCCGCTGTGGACTGGACGGTGAGACTCCACCCACATCCTCTTTCCTTTGGTAGCTGTTCTGTTTACAGCGTTGGGTTTGTGGCTGTCGTTCTTGTATTTAGGATTAGCTCTACGACTGTCAACACTGAAAATATCTATCAGTGACATTAGTCTCATGAGCAGAACCTTAATGTGTCCTTGTCACAAAGGCCAAGACCTTAACATGATACCCCAGCGGGTTGGATCTGCCTTAAGAAATTATATTTACCGTGACCTGACATTGAGAATGCTGAACGTATCTGATGAAGCTCGTCTCTCCAACAGTATCTGGGTGGAGGTGTAGTGCAGTACTTCATAGATACCACCTTCTCTTTAACCATCATGCCCCAGAGACTGTCCTACTACCACCACACACCCATCACTGCAAGAGTGTTCAATGTCTGTAAGTTCAGTCTTCCTTGGGTCAGACACCTTGGTGGAGGTTTAAACTGAAAGCTATGAACCATCAGAGTAGAGCTGTTCTAAAACAATGTTCTCCTTGGAAGTTCCTCCAGAGATGACCGCTCAGTGTCTGGATGGAGGAATCTCCTTCAGTGTGGTCCGACTGCCTCGGGCTCAGAATCTGTGGGAGGTGAGCATCGACCATGAGCCTCTGACCTCAGAGCTGGCAGCTAAGAGAGGATACCAGCTCTACAACGACAGCCTCAGAACCACCCTGGAAGTCCCGGTGTTCTCTGTTGGATACACCTATGAAGTAAGAGGCCACCACATATGTTTGTCTACAGCTGGGCTGGTTCCTGAAACCATGAACAAGTTGAAGTTCCTTCAGGTTCACGGTGAAGATTTTTGGGGATTAGAAGGAAATGACTTTAAGCTGATGTGACAAATTTATGTAGTCTGGTCTTTATCAAAATAAAATCTTAATTGTATACAGTTTCATAGATCATTCATTCATTCATTCTAGACACAATCCAAAAGCTTTTCTGTTTTTAATTTCTGCTTCCAGGAAATCAACCTGTCAAACTTTTATGCAACATTTAAGCTTCTACTGAGAGACTCCAAAACGCTGGAGGTCCAGACGTCAACCTCTAAACGCTGCCTCTTCAGAACGGAGGACATGATTGGTAACCACCACCTCGACCTCATTCTACCAGTTACATGATCTGTGAAATGGCCTAAAAGGTCCAGAAAGGATAAAACGTGTTCTAGACAAATGAACGTAAATGAAACTGACACAGGACAGGTTGGACAGACCTGGTCTCTGAGTCAGGACCAGCGCCAACATTAACGTCTGTGGTGTCAGTCTGTTCTGCAGACGGGACCATGACAGTAGTGGCAACCCCGACCTCCACCTGGCCCAAGGTGGATCCTGACAGAACCAGCCTTCTGGACCGCACCTGTCGACCCAAACAGACCGACGGAGTCAGAGTCCTCTTTGAGTTCCAGCTGGACTCCTGTGGGACAAAAGCCATGGTACAACTTTCATCTGAGAAAGACTGACATGACACTACAATAAGGGTTTAGCATGAACTATGTGAACTTATTTAACAAATCCAGACGAGGATACAGTAAAGGTGATTGTGAAGGTTCTCCAAGTCTGTAGCTAACTGAGAAGTTTTCCCAGGTTGGAGAGTGGTACATGGTTTATGAGAACGAGATCGTACACGACCGGCTTCTGATCGCTGACGGACCAAACTTCATCTCCAGAGAATCTCAGTTCAAGTGAGTAAATCAAAGAACCATCAGAGTAAATCCTGAACATGGACGTGACTTTGAGTCTGATTCTCAAACAGGATGACGATGAGGTGCTTCTATCCACTCAGTTCAGTCAACAGACTGTCTGTGGACAGGATCTTCAGATCAACCACTCCTGGTTTTGGTTCAGTCAAAGTATTCCAGAGCCATAAAGGTCAGTTTTAATGTCGGGGTGCAGTTTGGTTTCAGTCATAAAGCTTTAAACATGTTTTCTCTTCAGACTCCAACTGTTCACATCAGGGTTCGGATGATGGTGTCGGTGCTCCAAATGACCAGGTCCATCCGACGTCGGCTACAGAGGGAGTTCTGCCTCAGTCCGGTTTCAGGCCACAACCCAAACCTGGGTCCAGCCACTTCATCACGGTACCAGGAGGACAGAGCAGGCTGATCTCAACCTCTCCAAACCTGAATCATCCTCCAGAAACTCAAACCCACCAAGTTATTCGTCCAGTTTCATCTCATCTCACGTCACAAATGAAAGAACAAAACGTTTTCTTGTCTCCAACTTTCTCCAGCTCTCCTCCCAGATACGATCCGTTATCACGTGGCAGAGTCCAACCTAATGACTTTAGTCAGAGCTTGGAGTTAGAAGTGAGAGGGGTAACTCCAGGAACTAGTGGAGAATACCCAGCCTTGAGCGCTGAGTCATACCCCAGGACTCCTGATGCTCCAGCTGTTGAACATTTAGGAAGCTCGAGTCAAACTTCAACACTTCACAGCGGCGGCATCTCGCATGCAGGCCTGATCTGGGACCGGTCTACTTCTAGTCAAGTTGGAGTCATTAAGCAAAACCAGGACCTGCAGAGTCTCGCAGCTGATCCTCCTCCCAGCATGCTGGGCTGGAACCAGCAACACGAGACCGGTCAACATCTGAGCCGTTACAGATCCTCGAGTGGTGGGACCATGGAGAGTCCGATGAACCAGTACCAGCCATCTGAGACGGTTCAGCTTCATCCAGTTCTTCAACCACATGACCACATCAACAACCAACAGTTCAGACACAGCACGTCCATAGATGCTGTCCCTGAACCACTGGCGTCCGACGGAGACAAACAAATGTCCACTGCAAACAGTGAAGTTCATCACAGGCCAGACAGGACCAGATCCACTGAAAGGAGGAGTGTTCAAAACATCAGAGTAAAACCTCCAAGAACCTTTGTCCCTTCTGGACATTTCAGCAAGAACCCTGTGGTCCAAAGCACAAACTCACAAAGATTAAATCCCTCCCATCATGCAACTGGGACAACCAGTGGATGGAGCAGCTGGACCTCCCAAAAGCTTCCTGAGAGACCTGGACCAAACCAGGTCCAGCCAGATGGGTCTATATTGATCCGCCTCTCTGATCCAGAACCAAACCATCAGGGTGTCCAGTCGGTGTCTGAGAGAGACGGTGCTGGTCAACAGGAATCATTTAATGTCTGAAGGAATCGGAGCCAAGTGTTGATGTGATGAAACTAAACCTTTAACACTGAAGAATAAAACCCTGAAACTGATGATCTGTGTATTTATGACCTCACTAATTAATATTACATCTGTTTAATTATTACATCTGTATAATAATGACATACTCTGCCTGGTCAAATAAAAGTCTCCACCTGGATTTAACTAATCAACAGGTATTCACCTCCTATTGGATAATCACTGCATGGGTGATTATCTTTCAGCTGACAACAAGTTATTTAAGCCCAACTGATGCAATGAGTAGCTTCTCATTTCTTCAACAACCATGTCTAAAGACACATCCTGTGGTCGTCTGTTTGAGAAGGGTCAAATCATTGGCATGCATCAAGCAGAGAAAACATCTAAGGAGATTGTAGAAACTACTAAAACTGGGTTAAGAACTGTCCAAGGCATTATTAAAAACTGGAAGGATAGTGGGGAACCATCAGGGTAAGAAGAGAGGCAGATGAAGTGATGCACCCATCATGCCTAGTGTCTACTGTACAAGCCTGTGGGGGCAGTGCTATGATCTGGGGTTGCTGCAGTTGCTCAGGTCTAGGTTCAGCAACATTATGAGGTCAGCTGACTACCTGAATATACTGAATGACCAGGTTATTCCATCAATGGATCATATTCCAAGATGACAATGCCAGGATTCATGGGGCTCAGATTGTGAAAGAGTGGTTCAGGGAGCATGAGATATCATGTTCACACATGGATTGGCCACCACAGAGTCCAGACCTGAACCCCATTGAGGATCTTTGGGATGTGCTGGAGAAGGCTTTGGTCAGTGGTCAGACTCTCCACCATCAATACAATGAATGAAACAGTGGATGGAAATAAATCTGGAGACATTGGAGAAGATTATAGAAACAATGAGACAGAGACGGTGACCTTGGGTGTTCTGAAAGGCGCCTAGAAATAAAATGTATTATTAGTGCCGAGTGCCTATGACACGAGGCCACTCCTCCCATAGCTTGCCATAGGCACGAGGCCACTATTGATCTTCTGCGTGTTTCTTTGCAGTTTTATTTTTTTTTTTACTTATTATTCATTTTCCGCCCTTTTTCGCCGATTAATGCGGCCCGAACCGGCGAGAGGACCCCAACACATGATATATCAAAACGTGTGTTTTGATTCGCGAAAAACCGCGAGAAATTTCCCATTGAAATGAATGGAGAAGCCCGAAAAAAAAAAAAAATCAACAGACATTTTCAACAATGAACTGCTCTGGCATACTTTCACCGAGAGACTCCATTTAAATTTTAAAACGTAGGTACTCTTGCCTTCTCTTCAGCGATTCACTTCACTTATCGACAACTTTTACCGTTTTTAAACTATGAAGCCTCAGAGTTGTGTAGGTTTTTACTCAAATTTCAGGGTTTATAATGGGTGTGTATTGCGCGGAATGTTGGTGCTAGAGTGGCAGGTAGAGTGAGGAGGAGAGAAGAAAATAGGCAAAAAATAAAACAGAAACTGCTCCCGTGGCCACAAATTTCACACCTCAGACATAATTTATACATAGAAACGTAGGAAAATTTGTCTTCTCGCTCAAATTCGTCTGCTAAAGCTGTAAAGTCTTATAGTTTTGGCGTGAGACGCAAAGATGCGCCAGCAACACCCATCCACAGCTTCATAGACTGCCATGTTAAATTTCTGGAGCAAAGCAGAAGCAATCTTTTCTTTGAATCGCTCTTTATAGCTCACATTTCTTCATTTTACCCACAAACTGCATATCTAGACGTTCAGGAAAGACTCAAGATGCCCAAAGTGAAGTCGGTTCAATGATTGGAAACACGGTTTGGCCACAAGGCCTTCCTGTTCGAGGAGGTTTGTTTCAGCATTTTCTCTCCCTCTAGCCATCTTCTAACTGAAATTCAAACTGGTAACCGTGACAACAAGGCCCCAACGGGCATACACACGCTCACACGCAGCAGAAGAGGAGGGTCTCCACAGAAAGAGGCGGGAAACTTCCAACTGACATAAGTAACTGGTATGTGGGGCAGCCATTTTGGCTTTTGGCACCTAAGTTGAACAATGACAGGTGTCTGTCTGTCATTGGCTAGCGCGTCATGTTAATTGCTAACATTAGCGGCTAATGCTACTTTTTAGTGGCAAGAAATTGGTGGTAGCATTAGTGGCAGCATTAGCATGTTAGCGAATAGCATATTAGCAATTAGCATGTTAGCAATTAGCATGTATTTAATTTTTAGTGGCTTAAAAGACATGCTAACACTAAACCAATGTTAAAATTAGTGGCTAGCGGGTCATGTTAATTGCTACCATTAGCGGCTAATGCTAATTTTTAGTGGTAGAAATTGGTGGTAGCATTAGTGGCACCATTAGCATGTTAGCGAATAGCTAGCCACTAATTTCTTGCCACTAAAAATTAAAGACATGCATTAACCTAATGCTAACATTAGGCAGCCATTTTAGTAGTTCTTAGCACTTAATTTGAACATGCGTGTGTAAAATGACAGACAGAGAAAGCAGAGCAGCTAGCGCGTCAGCGCTAGCCACTATTTAAGCTCCCAGTGGAAAACAGGATCTGCCAAAACATTAAAACCCCCCAAACCATCCCTGTCTCCCTTGGTTCTTTCACACAGCTGCTGGGCCTCTTAGCTATAGCTCTTCTCATTGACTGAATGACAACTTCTCAGTCATGTTTGACCTTTTCCTTTATTTTAAACACAAATTATATCTGGCTGCTTTGCTGAAACTCCTGACACAACATCCCTGACCCGTTTCCTTCATCTTATTAGGTCAGTGAATAGCTAAACTGCTAACAGACGCTAACGACTAGCCGTCCAGCATAGCGCATGTATGTTAGCGAGCTAGCGGAGCTAACGGAGCTAGCTAGCCGCTACCTTAACGCCGCGGACTCAACCGCGGAGTTAGCCTCGAGCTAACCGCTAGCTAACCGCTAGCTAACCGGGATTTAACCGCGGACCCGCGGGAGTTAAACACGAATTAGCCGCGGCAGTTAGCCGTGAGCTAACGCGGAGGCTAGTGGGGTTAGCCGCCGGCTAATTCGCCGCGTTGCTTGCGGGAGCTTATCACAGTAATAATGTTGAAGTTTTACAATTTAAAGGGAAGATATTTTTAAATGAAACTGTGTCAAACTGAAAAATATATTATTCCACCACATAAAGTAGGAAACATTTATGGCTTGCAACAACATTAATGACAGTATATATATATAATTGGAGTAATTTAATATAATATGATGTTTTTAATTAAATAAATAATGAGCTGTTGAACACTCATTAGAGTTATATTAAGTATGTTACATAACATTATTTGACAGGTCTATTTGTCTGCATATAGTATTCCTCCAGCTGATCCAGACAGACTGCAGTGATGTCCAACGTGAGACAAAGAGCTGGACTCACAGGACAATTTGAAGGTCTTCACTTCATCGCTGATTCCTTGTTACAGCCTGGATGTGTTAAGTTTAATATTGATGTTTTTCTAACTGTAAGACTGTGCCGTAAACTGTTCAACTATTGCTCAGGTAGGAGTAATGAGTTTTATTGTTAAAATGATTATGATTAACGATCAATTATTACGATTTGCTCGTTCTTTGTCTGGGGATCCTAGTGAGGACGCCCCTCTTAAAGGTGGGGGTGTGACGATCCCTCCCACTCTCTTCCTTATTTGATGCTGGCTTTCAGGTGGAGCTGGGAGGGCTCTGCTGCCTGTACCTGTCCTTCAGTTTGTAGAAGGGCATAAAGGACGACCCTTCTCAGTGTCTCTCTCTCTCAGCCAGGCCTACTGCATCCTCCTCATCCTGTTTGGTTTGTTGTACCCTGCATGACATCAAACTCACACCCATCCTGTCAGTAGGAACCAGGCCTTAAATGACTATTTGAGTTGTGCTTTTTGTTATAGCTGCTGCTCATGGTAGTAAAGACATGCTACTTAGTAAAGACATGCTAATTGCTAACATTAGTGGCTAATGCTTTACTACCAAGAGCATCCAGCGTGCCAGCTGCTCATGGTAGTAAAGACATGCTAATTGCTAACATTAGCGGCTAATGCTTGACTGCATGTAAAGACATGCTAATTGCTAACATTTGTGGCTATTTGAGGTGTGCTTTTTCAATACACAACCCCGGCAACAGCCCACTCGGCACTTCAAAAATTTCCGCGGGAATTTTCTAGTTATTATTATTATTATTAGAATGAGCTGGAGTCAGAGATAGAGGAGGTCTAACCAGATACTAGGGGGGGTCTTTCTGTTTCTTGGTCTCTCTTCTCCTGAGACGACACCAGTGACGCGACATGAATCAGTTAATGAGGTTTTACTTCATGTCATGAATCTGAATTCATTTAATCTGTCTCGTCTTGAAGGTTTTAATGAGTTTATACTCAGAACTGGTTCAACGACTGCTACAGCTCTGTCCTCTGTCCCTCTGTCCTCTGACCCTCTGTCCTACTGTCCTCTGTCCTCTGACCCTCTGTCCTACTATCCTCTGTCCTCTGACCCTCTGTCCTACTATCCTCTGTCCTCTGACCCTCTGTCCTCTGACCCTCTGTCCTACTATCCTCTGACCCTCTGTCCTCTGTCCTACTATCCTCTGTCCTCTGACCCTCTGTCCTACTATCCTCTGTCCCTCTGTCCTCTGTCCTCTGACCCTCTGTCCTACTATCCTCTGTCCTCTGACCCTCTGACCCTCTGTCCTACTATCCTCTGTCCTCTGACCCTCTGTCCTCTGACCCTCTGTCCTACTATCCTCTGACCCTCTGTCCTACTATCCTCTGTCCCTCTGTCCTCTGACCCTCTGACCCTCTGTCCTACTATCCTCTGTCCTCTGACCCTCTGTCCTACTATCCTCTGTCCCTCTGTCCTCTGACCCTCTGTCCTCCTGTCCTCTGATCCTCTGACCCTCTGTCCTCTGACCCTCTGTCCTACTATCCTCTGACCCTCTGTCCTCTGTCCTACTATCCTCTGTCCCTCTGTCCTCTGACCCTCTGTCCTCCTGTCCTCTGATCCTCTGACCCTCTGTCCTCTGTCTTACTATCCTCTGACCCTCTGTCCTCTGTCCTACTATCCTCTGTCCCTCTGACCCTCTGACCCTCTGTCCTCTGTCCTACTATCCTCTGACCCTCTGTCCTCTGACCCTCTGTCCTACTGTCCTCTGATCCTCTGTCCTACTATCCTCTGACCCTCTGTCCTCTGACCCTCTGTCCTACTGTCCTCTGACCCTCTGTCCTCCTATCCTCTGACCCTCTGTCCTCTGTCCCACTACCCTCTGACCCTTGGACCCTCTGTCCTCTGACCCTCTGTCCTCTGTCCCACTACCCTCTGTCCTCTGTCCTCTGTCCCACTACCCTCTGACCCTTGGACCCTCTGTCCTCTGACCCTCTGTCCTCTGACCCTCTGTCCTCTGTCCTACTATCCTCTGTCCTCTGTCCTCTGTCCCACTACCCTCTGACCCTTGGACCCTCTGTCCTCTGACCCTCTGTCCTCTGTCCCTCTGACCTCTGTCCTCTGTCCTACTATCTTCTGTCCTACTATCCTCTGTCCTCTGTCCTACTACCCTCTGACCCTCTGTCCTACTATCCTCTGTCCTCTGACCCTCTGTCCTACTATCCTCTGACCCTCTGTCCTCTGTTCTACTATCCTCTGTCCCTCTGTCCTCTGACCCTCTGTCCTACTATCCTCTGTCCTCTGACCCTCTGTCCTCTGACCCTCTGTCCTACTATCCTCTGTCCTACTATCCTCTGTCCCTCTGTCCTCTGACCCTCTGTCCTCCTGTCCTCTGATCCTCTGACCCTCTGTCCTCTGACCCTCTGTCCTACTATCCTCTGACCCTCTGTCCTCTGTCCTCTGTCTTACTATCCTCTGACCCTCTGTCCTCTGACCCTTGGACCCTCTGTCCTCTGACCCTCTGTCCTACTATCCTCTGACCCTCTGTCCTCTGTCCTCTGTCTTACTATCCTCTGACCCTCTGTCCTCTGTCCTACTATCCTCTGTCCCTCTGACCCTCTGTCCTCTGTCCTACTATCCTCTGACCCTCTGTCCTCTGTCCTCTGACCCTCTGTCCTACTGTCCTCTGATCCTCTGTCCTACTATCCTCTGACCCTCTGTCCTCTGTCCTCTGACCCTCTGTCCTACTGTCCTCTGATCCTCTGTCCTACTATCCTCTGACCCTCTGTCCTCTGACCCTCTGTCCTACTGTCCTCTGACCCTCTGTCCTCCTATCCTCTGACCCTCTGTCCTCTGACCCTCTGTCCTCTGACCCTCTGTCCTACTGTCCTCTGATCCTCTGTCCTACTATCCTCTGACCCTCTGTCCTCTGACCCTCTGTCCTACTGTCCTCTGACCCTCTGTCCTCCTATCCTCTGACCCTCTGTCCTCTGTCCTCTGTCCCACTACCCTCTGACCCTTGGACCCTCTGTCCTCTGACCCTCTGTCCTCTGTCCTCTGTCCCACTACCCTCTGTCCTCTGTCCCACTACCCTCTGACCCTTGGACCCTCTGTCCTCTGACCCTCTGTCCTCTGTCCTCTGACCCTCTGTCCTCTGTCCTCTGTCCTACTATCCTCTGTCCTCTGTCCTCTGTCCCACTACCCTCTGACCCTTGGACCCTCTGTCCTCTGACCCTCTGTCCTCTGTCCCTCTGACCTCTGTCCTCTGTCCTACTATCTTCTGTCCTACTATCCTCTGTCCTCTGTCCTACTATCCTCTGTCCTCTGTCCTACTACCCTCTGACCCTCTGTCCTACTATCCTCTGTCCTCTGACCCTCTGTCCTCTGTCCTCTGACCCTCTGTCCTACTATCCTCTGTCCTCTGTCCTCTGTCCCACTACCCTCTGACCCTTGGACCCTCTGTCCTCTGACCCTCTGTCCTCTGTCCCTCTGACCTCTGTCCTCTGTCCTACTATCTTCTGTCCTACTATCCTCTGTCCTCTGTCCTACTATCCTCTGTCCTCTGTCCTACTATCCTCTGATCCTCTGTCCTACTATCCTCTGACCTCTGTCCTCTGTCCTACTACCCTCTGACCCTCTGTCCTACTATCCTCTGTCCTCTGTCCTCTGACCCTCTGTCCTACTATCCTCTGTCCTCTGTCCTCTGACCCTCTGTCCTCTGACCCTCTGTCCTCTGTCCTCTGTCCCACTACCCTCTGACCCTTGGACCCTCTGTCCTCTGACCCTCTGTCCTCTGTCCTACTATCTTCTGTCCTACTACCCTCTGACCCTCTGTCCTACTATCCTCTGTCCTCTGTCCCACTACCCTCTAACCCTTGGACCAGACTCGGTTCAGAAACATTCAGTGACATTTAGGTTTGTCCCTGGAGATCAGAGGAAATGTCTCTCACCGTCAGCTGAGACAAACTGTCCCACAGCAGAAGAGACGCCACCGCTCCCCTCCACAAACTGGACCTCTGAGACGATGATGTTGTCCTCCAGGACCGAGCCGCAGCTGGTGCACACCGCGCTGCCCCGGGCCTGGTCCACATCGATGTCGGACCCCCCACAGGTCCTGCACACTCTGGAGCTCATGGTTCCGGAGCAGAGTCCTGGACCGGTTCAAAACTAAAACCAGACTAACTGGAGGATCATTAGAGACTCCCCGTCCGAGCGGGCCTTGAACCCGGGACGCGACAGCGAAGAGCAGGCGCATAAACCGCGCGGCCACCGAGCTGCCGGGTCCTCCTCCAGAACCAGAACTCCTTTAATCGGGTTAGTCCGAGTTGAGTCCGGTTGGTAGAACCTCACGATCCGTTCATGTGTTCCTCTTTATTCCTCCTTGTTCCTGGATCACTTACTGGATCCGGTTCTAACTGTTTTCATGGTTTGTTTTCTTCCCGTGGCGCGAAGAGATGACGTCAGTGGGCTCAGGGTTAGTGCGTGGACGTTGTTGAGATGTAATTAATATACAAACTGTGTCTCAATATAAAAGATATATCTCTGAATATAAACAATAAAACAAACTGATTTATAACCGAGTTCATTTATAACGTCTGATTACGTCATCTCCGGTTTAAACGGACCTCCCCACAGAATGTCCTGAATGGTTCAGTCCGGCGGCTGCTGATGACGTGTAGCCTTCTGGCGGGTAACTGGGGTTGTTGTGAAGCAGCTGTTAGAGCCGGATCCGGGTCTGGTCGAGGGTCTGGTCGAGGGTCTGGTCGAGGGTCTAGTCGAGGCCCGGGCCGCACCAGGGGACCTCAGGGGGTCTGATCGGGTCTGGTCGTACCAGGGGACCTCAGCGGGTCTGATCGGGTCTAGTCGCACCAGGGGACCTCCGCGGGTCTGATCGGGTCTAGTCGCACCAGGGGACCTCAGCGGGTCGGGTCGGGTCTGGTCGCACCATGGGACCTCAGCGGGTCTGGTCGGGTCTGGTCGCACCAGGGGACCTCAGCGGGTCTGGTCGGGTCTAGTCGCACCAGGGGACCTCAGCGGGTCTGATCGGGTCTGGTCGGGTCTAGTCGCACCAGGGGACCTCAGCGGGTCTGGTCGGGTCTAGTCGCACCAGGGGACCTCAGCGGGTCGGGTCGGGTCTAGTCGCACCAGGGGACCTCAGCGGGTCTGATCGGGTCTGGTCGGGTCTAGTCGCACCAGGGGACCTCAGCGGGTCGGGTCGGGTCTAGTCGCACCAGGGGACCTCAGCGGGGATGAACCTCGATCACCTGGAGCTCAGCCCGGAGATCAGCGGCGCCCTGAGGAGAGGTAACACCTGCACCAGACTCCGTTCACAAATGTCACACTTTAATATCGCGTCGCTTCCCGTCACATGTTGATACAAACACATTGTGAGTGGTCACGTGACCACACTCTACATTCTTTAGCAGTAACATCGGCGTTACTCTTTAAACCCAAACTAGTTCTGTCCGTGTTAAACCCACGAAGTTTATTCCCTGTGGTTTTAAACTAATGAGGATGAAGCTGTGTTGAACAGGACGGTTTCTCTATGAGAGACCTCCAACCACCGTTACTATGGTAACCGATGGTCCCCTCCTCCTCCTCCTCCTCCTCCAGCTGGTCTGAAGTCTGTCAGAGAGGTGTTGTGTTGTTCTGCCTCTGACCTGCAGAGACTCACCGGTCTGTCCCGTTCAGACGTCCAACTGCTGCTCGCCACCACCGCCGCCGCCTGCAGGAGACGTCCTCCAGTCACAGGTCAGAGACGGACACGTCCAATCACAGGTCAGAGACAGACGTGCTGCGTCCACCGGGACGCCGTGTCCTAATCTGTGCTGGCGTTTTCAGCCCTCCAGCTGCAGCGTGGACAGTCCAGCCTCAGACTCAGCGTGGGATGTCCCGTCCTCGACCAGCTGCTGAGGGGCGGTCTGCTTGTGGGACGAGTCACCGAACTGTCTGGAGAGAGCGGGGCGGGAAAGACGCAACTGGCCCTGCAGCTCTGTCTGAGTGTCCAGTACCCCGCCCAGTACGGAGGACTGGACTCAGGTCAGTGAACGCACCGTCAGGTCAGTGAACGCGCCGTCAGGGCGGTGGGCGCGCCGTCAGGGCGGTGAACGCGCCGTCAGGGCGGTGAGCGGGCCGTCAGGACGGTGGACGCGCCGTCAGGACGGTGAGCGGGCCGTCAGGACGGTGAACGCGGCGTCAGGGCGGTGAGCGGGCCGTCAGGACGGTGGACGCGCCGTCAGGACGGTGAACGCGCCGTCAGGACGGTGAACGCGCCGTCAGGGCGGTGGACGCGCCGTCAGGGCGGTGGACGCGCCGTCAGGACGGTGGACGCGCCGTCAGGACGGTGGGCGCGCCGTCAGGGCGGTGAGCGGGCCGTCAGGACGGTGGACGCGCCGTCAGGGCGGTGGACGCGCCGTCAGGGCGGTGGACGCGCCGTCAGGACAGTGAACACATGAATGAGTGAGTGATGGAGCAGTAACTGGTCGTTCTCGTGGCTTGGTGCTTCCAGGGGCGCTGTACATCTGCACCGAGGACTCGTTTCCCAGCCGGCGTCTTCATCAGCTGATCAGACATCAGTCCGTCCTTCGTGCTGACGTTCCTCAACATCTGATTCGCTGCCTCAACTTCAGCGATCGTATTTATGTCGAACATGCTGCCGACCTGGTGAGTCTGGTCTCCAGGGCCCCTGTCCCTAAAGACCCCTAGAGTCCTCTCAGAGCTCCTACCTCAGTCTGAACGTTCCTAGATAGCTTCTTAGCTTAGCAGTGATTCCAGAACGTCCTCAGAGAACATGCTCAGAGAACGTCCTCGGAGACCGTCCTCGGAGACCGTCCTCGGAGAACGTCCTCGGAGACCGTCCTCCGAGGACGTCCTCGGAGAACATGCTCAGAGACTGTCCTCAGAGAACGTCCTCGGAGAACATGCTCAGAGACTGTCCTCAGAGACTGTCCTCAGAGACTGTCCTCAGAGAACGTCCTCAGAGAACATGCTCAGAGAACGTCCTCGGAGACCGTCCTCAGAGACCGTCCTCAGAGAACATGCTCAGAGAACGTCCTCAGTGAGGAGGTGGTTGATCCTAGAATTAGAATTAGAATTAAGTGTCTCTCAGCCAAGTATACTTGTGTGTACAAGGAATTTGGTCTCTGCATCCGTGAATTAGTGAATTAGTGAACACAAAGCACACAGTGAGGTGAAGCACACACTAACCCGGAGCAGTGAGCTGCCATGCTATAGCGGCGCTCGGGGAGCAGTGAGGGGTTGGGTGCCTTGCTCAAGGGCACTTCAGCCGCTTTCTACCGGTCGGGGGTTCGAACCGGCAACCCTCCGGTCACAAGCCCAAAGCGCTAACCAGTAGGCCACGGCTGCCCCGAATTTTTTTTCTTTTTTTTTTTTTTCTTTTTGTTTGTCTAAAAGCTGTTGGTGATAATGGACCTAGAATAGAGCGTCAGATCAATAGACTTAATAACAGAATCTAATCTCTATGACGACTGTGTAATTATAAATAATATTCTACATAAAATAAATAAATAGTAGTTCTACTAACATGTGATTAACCTCAGGCCACTACCACAGTATCACATGCTGATAGTTCTATTGATCTGCTTCCATTCATTCACCTGCTGGTCATGTTTCATCATCTGGTATCAACGAAGGTAAAATGTCTCAGCTTTCATCAGTTTCTGTGATTGATAACCGGCCGAGAAGAAGCAGTGATGGTTGGTGTTCAGATCTAACACAAACTGGACAGAAGTAGGAACCTGGACAGAGGAACAGTGTTTGTTCTGGATCAACTGGTCAATGAGAATAAAAGAGTTTAGAGACGTAGATCTGGCTCCAAGTCATCACTGCTGCATTGTTGCATTGCTGCATTGTTGCATCATTGTCCTGTTGCTAAATACCTCAGTGTTGTGATGACGTTCATTTCTGGTGATATTGTGATTGTAACAGGTTTGATTGTCATTCAGTGTTTGGAGAATATTTCTCCTGTCTCTTCTTTCAGACATTTCCTCCTCCTCTTCAGAAACTCCTAAACCTCTAAAGTCCTCGTCCCTGCTCTGAACAGATCTCACCTTAGGAGCTCTCTGAAGAGCTGAGGTTCTTTAGGAATAGCTTTATCTTTACCAGGATCTACTCTGAGGGAACATCATGATTCTAAGAATGTTCTTAGAGTTTGGCCTCGAGGAGAAACTCTTTGAGATAAGACTCTTTAGGAATACGGCCCCTGGTCTCTGATTGACTGACAGACAGACGGAGGTTGATGGTGGACTGACTTGTCTCTGTTTACAGGACACCCTCCAGGTGTGTCTGTCCCGCCGGGCCCCCGTCCTGCTGGCTCAGGGTCTGGTCCGGCTCCTGGTTGTAGACTCTGTGGCGGCTCTGTTCAGGTCTGAGTTCCAGGATGATGATTGGCTGGAGAGAAACCAGCAGCTGCTCACCTTCTCCTCCACCCTGCACCACCTGAGCCAGGAGTTCTCCACACCTGTCCTCTGCATCAACCAGGTAACACACCAGTAGATGACCTGGAACCAGGAGATGATGACCAGGAACCAGGTTGGGTTCCTGGGTCCTGTATTGACTCTCTTTGCTCAGGTGAGGGTTGGTACCGACCCAGGAGTAATGGTTACGCCGACCCGTACTGGTCTCCTTACACTAAAGTCTTGTGAGTCTCTAAGTGGACGAGTGTCCATGAGGAGACAGTGGACCTCAGTCCTGGTTGTCGTCTAGGGCAGCGGTTCCCAAACTTCTTTGGCCGTGCACCCCCTTCTATATCCCAACTGTACTTACGCACCCCCTTCTATATCCCAACTGTACTGACCCACCCCCTTCTATGTCCCAACTGTACTGACGCACCCCCTTCTGTGTCCCAACTGTACTGACGCACCCCCTTCTATGTCCCAACTGTACTTACGCACCCCCTTCTATATCCCAACTGTACTGACGCACCCCCTTCTGTGTCCCAACTGTACTGACGCACCCCCTTCTGTGTCCCAACTGTACTGACGCACCCCCTTCTGTGTCCCAACTGTACTGACGCACCCCCTTCTGTGTCCCAACTGTACTGACACACCCCCTTCTATGTCCCAACTGTACTTACACACCCCCTTCTATATCCCAACTGTACTGACGCACCCCCTTCTGTGTCCCAACTGTACTGACGCACCCCCTTCTATGTCCCAACTGTACTGACACACCCCCTTCTATGTCCCAACTGTACTTACACACCCCCTTCTATATCCCAACTGTACTGACGCACCCCCTTCTGTGTCCCAACTGTACTGACACACCCCCTTCTATGTCCCAACTGTACTGACGCACCCCCTTCTGTGTCCCAACTGTACTGACACACCCCCTTCTGTATCCCAACTGTACTGACGCACCCCCTTCTGTGTCCCAACTGTACTGACACACCCCCTTCTGTATCCCAACTGTACTGACACACCCCTCCACCTTAAACAACACAACCATCTTTTTTATAGCCATATTAAAGGCAGCATGTTTAATCTGCTCAAATGACCAGAACACACATAGAATAAAATAATCACCATGACAACAACGCGCTCTCACATTTGAATTCAACTGAAACACTTGAACATTTTCAATAGAATGAAACTAATTTAGCACAAGCTTCCACTTTTAAGAGCAAAGAGGATGATGACAGGATCAGAGGCAGAAACAGATCAGTTGAGGGACAAGTTAGAATATTTTCAGCCTCGTTAAACAAAAACTGCAGCAACTTTAAATGAGCATGGAGCTAACACAACACCGTCATCATAGCACAGCGCTGATGGAAATAACATTAGAACGCCAGTAATTAAACTGGAATAAAGTTACACACCACCCCCAACATTAATAACAAAGAGCATCAGAGAACAGAAGAGGATCCATCTGAGGATGTTAAAGAACAGAGCAGGAGGCTCAGCTAGAAGAAGAGAACTTCTCCACCTCTGCATTGTTCAGCTCGCGCCCCCTAGAGGCAGCTCACGCCCCCTAGAGGCAGCTCACGCCCCCTAGAGGCAGCTCGCGCCCCCAAGAGGCAGCTCACGCCCCCTAGAGGCAGCTCGCGCCCCCTAGAGGCAGCTCGCGCCCCCAAGAGGCAGCTCACGCCCCCTAGAGGCAGCTCGCGCCCCCAAGAGGCAGCTCACGCCCCCTAGAGGCAGCTCACGCACCTCACTGGGAATCCCTGCTCGAGAGGTACCAGGCTGAGCTTCCAGAACCGGTCTTCAGACCAGGAGGAGGACCTTGGAAACTAAAGCAGAAGAAGGGAGTCCAGTCCAGAGGAGTCCAGTCCAGAGGAGGTCAGACTAACAGAGTCCAGTCCAGAGGAGGTCAGACTAACAGAGTCTAGACCAGAGTCTAGATCAGAGGAGTCTGGACTGGACCGTCCTCTCTGGGTGCTGGTGGTGGAGAAGTCTCTGATGAACGGTGTCTGGTTGATAGTTGCTGATCATCAGTCAATAACTCTTAATGTGTTTCCGTTGCAGGTTGCTGATGTTTTCAACGACTCCAACATTTTGGGGTAAAAACAGTTTATTTCTATTTTTCTAATTCGTTTGATTAATGTTGGTGTGAATGCAGGAACTGAATCAGAATCATTGAGATGATGGACGTCTGTGAAGGTTCTCAGTCATCCAGGTCATGGTTTATCCAACAAAGGTTCAAAAAGACATCTGGACTTGTAGAGTTTTAGAGAAGACGTTTCATCTGAGTATCTTCTTCAGTTCTAGAGGACTGGAGGGACGTCTGAGGTTAAACAGGACCTCCTCCTGATGTTAACAACCAGAAACTGGTCCTGGTACATGAGTTTCAGTTCTAGAGGACTGGAGGGACGTCTGAGGGTTAAACAGGACCTCCTCCTGATGTTAACAACCAGAAACTGGTCCTGGTACATGAGTTTCAGTTCTAGAGGACTGGAGGGACGTCTGAGGTTTAAACATGACCTCCTCCTGATGTTAACAACCAGAAACTGGTCCTGGTACATGAGTTTCAGTTCTAGAGGACTGGAGGGAAGTCTGAGGTTTAAACAGGACCTCCTCCTGATGTTAACAACCAGAAACTGGTCCTGGTACATGAGTTTCAGTTCTAGAGGACTGGAGGGAAGTCTGAGGTTTAAACAGGACCTCCTCCTGATGTTAACAACCAGAAACTGGTCCTGGTACATGAGTTTCAGTTCTAGAGGACTGGAGGGAAGTCTGAGGTTTAAACAGGACCTCCTCCTGATGCTAACAACCAGAAACTGGTCCTGGTACATGAGTGTCAGTTCTAGAGGACTGGAGGGAAGTCTGAGGTTTAAACAGGACCTCCTCCTGATGTTAACAACCAGAAACTGGTCCTGGTACATGAGTTTCAGTTCTAGAGGACTGGAGGGACGTCTGAGGTTTAAACAGGACCTCCTCCTGATGCTAACAACCAGAAACTGGTCCTGGTACATGAGTTTCAGTTCTAGAGGACTGGAGGGACGTCTGAGGTTTAAACAGGACCTCCTCCTGATGACCAGTCTTTATCTGAGTGTGTGGACCAGTCTTTGTCTCTTTGTCTCAGTGTGTGGACCAGTCTTTGTCTGAGTGTGTGGACCAGTCTTTGTCTCTTTGTCTCAGTGTGTGGACCAGTCTTTGTCTCTTTGTCTCAGTGTGTGGACCAGTCTTTGTCTCAGTGTGTGGACCAGTCTTTGTCTCTTTGTCTCAGTGTGTGGACCAGTCTTTGTCTCTTTGTCTCAGTGTGTGGACCAGTCTTTGTCTCAGTGTGTGGACCAGTCTTTGTCTCTTTGTCTCAGTGTGTGGACCAGTCTTTGTCTCAGTGTCTCAGTGTCTTCACTGGTTTTTAATAAACTAGGACGTGACATGTGACTCAGCTGCACCAGTTCCTGGTTGTTCACACCAACGAACCAGTTTCAGTTTAAACGATGGAGATTAACTGAGCAGCTGTTGTTAGAGGACGGACTCTTCATGACCAAGCTCTTCTTTCTGTCTCAGTCCTTCGTCCTCCACCGTGTCCCCAGCTCTGGGTTTGGCGTGGGCCAATCAGGTGATGGTTCGACTGATGATGCACCGTCTCCAGGCTACTGTTGCCCGTGGCGACCAGACCAGTGTCCTCCGTAGGTTGGAGGTGATGTTTGCTCCTCACCTTCCCCGGGACGGACGAGACGCCGCCGTCTGGACAGAGGGCGTCCGAGGAGTCCTGAACTCTGAGACTGAATAAACTTTATTGACACGATCAACATATGAACAATAAACTTTATTAACAAGATCAACATATGATATTTACAATAAACTTTATTAACACGATCAACAAAGGAACAATAAACTTTATTAACAAGATCAACATATTTACAATAAACTTTATTAACAAGATCAACAAAGGAACAATAAACTTTATTAACACGATCAACAAAGGAACAATAAACTTTATTAACAAGATCAACATATTTACAATAAACTTTATTAACAAGATCAACAAAGGAACAATAAACTTTATTGACACAATCAACATATTAAGAATAAACTTTATTAACAAGATCAACATATTTACAATGAACTTTATTAACAAGATCAACATATTTACAATGAACTTTATTGACACAATCAACATATTTACAATAAACTTTATTAACAAGATCAACATATTTACAATAAACTTTATTAACAAGATCAACATATTCACAATAAACTAACACCGATGCCATGTTCGTTACTTGTGCCAACAGGAAACAGCCCTTAATGTTTCTGATTCTTTCAGAATAAAAGCATGGTTTTCATGTTTTTGTTTGTTTGGAAGTGTGACGTCACAAATAATCGAGGACGCGACTCTTAGTGTCAAAAGCTGACCGGATGTGGTACTGTTTCCGGTGTTAGTCTGTGCAAACTTGACGGTGATGCGCAGTGCGTGAAGGGTTAGAGAAAAGAGACTTGATCAGAACCCGGAGCTGGAGGTCCAGAGAAGAAGAAGCTGAAGAAGCTGAAGAAGCTGAAGGTCCAGAGAAGAAGAAGAAGCTGAAGGTGAGTGCTTATCGTCCACATTTTGATCAATAACTGATCGATCAGCTTCTTCTTCTTCTTCTGATCATTGTTGTCGCCACGGACTGCAGCTGATCAATACATGACGTCACTATTGGTGTGACTGATCGGACGATACAGGAAGAACCTTCCAAATTAAAAGCCTGATTAGAAAACAAAAACAGATGACGTCATCAGACGTCGAGGGCGCGGCCGCAGACCGGAAGTGCGTGTTGTGCTCGATGATGTTACTGATGAGCAGGATGTTGAGGTTTTATTTTGAATGACAGCCTTTGGTTTTAATTAAGATTGACAGAGGGACATTGATCCATTTGATTGGTTCGTTTGTAGTGTCCTGAGAGCCAATCAGAGTGCAGTTGTGTGAGAGCAGAGATTTGATTGGACTGGAGAAGGGTTAAGGTCTTTGTTAGAGTCAGACTGAGCCTCATCGATCAATTCAATTCAATTCAAATTTTATTCTAAAGGATCAATAACAACACAAACCAGAACCAAACCAGAACCAGCTGGAGGGACACATCTGCTTGAGACCGGCGAGAGACAGAAAAAGAGAGAGAGAAGAGGAGAAAGGACAAACTTCCCTCTGACTAAATGGAGAGAGGGACACAGCTAAACAAAGTATTAATTAATTAATAGAGGACAGAGTAGAGGACAGGAGCTCTGAGCAGCCTAGGTCCATAGCAGCATCACTAAGGGTTGGTTCAGTCCGGCTCCAACTATCAGCTTTATCAAAGTCCTGAGGGGGTCTGCCTCCTGAACCCAGACTGGAGAGGGTCCTGATACCTGAAGGCTCTACCTCCCATTCTACTTTAGAACCTCTAGGAACCACAAGTAGACCTGAACTTTGAGATGATCTGGCCCAATGAGGTCTTTAAGATTCAATGGAGCTAGGTCTCTAAGGACCTTGGATGAAAGGAGGAAGAGTCTGGAGATAAACCTGGACTAATCTGATCTCTCTGGTTAATTCCTGCAACATTTTCAAGAGTATTTGGAGGCAGACAATAATGAAAGACAGCAGTCCAGCCTGGAAGACACTAAAGCATCAACCAGTCTTTCAGCATCACTCTGAGACAGGGTGTCCCTGATGTTGACCTAGTTGATGCAGGAGAAAGAAGACAGTCCTGGTCCCTGTGTGAAGCCATGAGGAGGTCATTGGTAACTTTAACCAGAGCTGGTTCTGTTCTGTGATGAACTCTAGAACCTGAAACTCTTCAAACAGACCATTCCTGTTTAAGTGGTCACAACTGATTAGCAACAACTTTAACTAGAAGTTTAGAAAATAAGATTCAAGATTTCTTTATTGTCAATTTCACAAAACGTTCACAGCGTACAGAAAAATCAAAATAATGTTTAACAGAAGTTTCTAATGTCACTGAACTTCCATCTTTACAGCTGGAGGAAGGGTGTCTTGAATGTTTTCTCTAATGCCAACAATTTAATTAGTAAAGAAGCTCATGAAGTCATTACTACTGAGGGCTAAAGGAATAGATGGCTCAACAGAGCTGTGGCTCTTTGTCAGCCTGGCTACAGTGCTGAAAACAAATCTGGGGTTGTTCTTGTTTCCTTCTCTTAATGATGAATAATATGCTGTTCTAATACTACTGAGAGCTTTTTATAAGTTGTTAAACTATCTTTCCAGGCTATGTGAACTTCTTCAGAATTAGTGGAATGACAGATTCTTTCCATCTTTCAGACTGCCTGTTTTGAACTGATCAGCTGTGAATGATACCAGGGAGCTAGGCTCCTCCCATTCATCAGCTTCTTTATCAGAGGAGCAACTAAGTTTAGAGTTGAACTAAGAGATGCTGCAGTGCCATCAACAAAACAATCCACTAGTGCAGGAGTTAAATTGTGGTTGCTGATGTTGGGCCTGGTACTAAGGCACTCAGTATTGGGGTTTGGCTATCATGAATAATTAATAATTATCAAAAATAATTATTTATTATTAAATAATTGGATCTGAATTACTAGATCACCTCGGGGCACCACCCTTCTAGGAAGGGAAAAGATAGCCAATTAATCAAAACAGTCTCATAAATTATACTAAATTGTCAATTTGGAGTTCGGATTAATAATTAACTTAATAACTATAACCAAAATTACCACGTCAACAACTAGTTACAGTTGAAGGAATTTGGAGTTCTTGGCAGTGTAGAGGTTGGCAACATTCACTCTTGTGCAATATTAAACAGACAGGTATGTTTAAAAGACATTTATTAACAAGAATAAAAGTAAACATACAAGCTAACTACAGTGTACTCAATACAGGTGTGTGTGTGTGTGTGTGTGAGCCAAAATGGCCGCTGGTTGTGTGTGAGCCAAAATGGCCGCCGGTTGTGGGCGTGTCAAGATGGCCGCCGGTTGTGGGCGTGTCAAGATGGCCGCTGGGCCTTGAGGTCTTGAACACAAAGGAAACAATGGCTGCTGAGTGGGGACACTCAGACCATGTGCTCGCCAGTAGATGTGTGGAATGTGATAAGGGTTTTATGAGGTGCCAGGTTAGAGGAAGAGTGGTTAGTTAAGCATGCAAGACCCTGAGTCTATGTGTGGCATAATCTAAACTAACATCAAACCACTATACTATAAACAACTCAAATAAACAAATATCACATCAAATCAAAGTTCTATGCTTAGCTTAGCTTAGCTTGACTAGGCCCAGGTCATACTACCAGATTTGGTGGAAAGTCAATTTCTGGTGTGTTGCTCCTTTAGCTGGCAGTTCCTGATGGAAAGCCAAACCGGGAAAAGTTGAAGTCCTTGCTGTGTTTTCCTGATGGCAAACGGAGGGAAACTGGCCGCTCCTTGAAGTCCTTTGAAGTGGCTTGTTAGCAGCTCGGTGCTAACTAGCCGTGTGGCTCCTGTTGTTTGGGAGTTTAGCCTGCAAACCTTCTGTTTGTTGGCTAAAAGACCTGGTGTAGATTCCTCAGCAGGATCTCGCTTCGCTGCTGTAAGGAGAACAGGCCTGGCACCCAGCTGCAGCCGAGCGGCTGGGGGTCTCCACGTGGAGGTGTGGAGTTGTAGAGGGTAAGAGGATAAGAGAATAAGAGAGAGAACAAAGGCAAAACGGTGCATTTTATATGACCTGATGACCTCAGAGGTCACATGCCACTGTCAGCCAGTGAACTGCTTGGTCAGTTTTCACACCTAGAGGATTGTGGGATACTGGGGTTTTTCCAGGGCTCCTTTGTTCCCAAGACAAAAGCAGCCATGTGGTTACCTGATTATGCACCACCAGGTTCAGATCCCAACACTGAAGTAAATGAGGAGCTAAGGCTGTCACTGACAACATCAACATGGATGTTAAAGTCACCGACTATAATGACTTGATCTGTTCTAAGAACTAAATCACATAAAGACTCAGAGTGAGGAGCAGGTGGACGATACACCACAACATCCAGTCTGGATGAGGAAGACTAAGAGGAAGACTTTCAAATGAATTAAAGCTCTCTAGGTCTAGGATTAATAGATGAATCAGAGAGGAAGACTGCTGCCATTTAATCAGGTCTGACCACATCAAGTCACTGATAATCGATTAATTGGACCTTTGACTGACTCCTGGTATGATTCTCTTCTCGTCTAGCAGAGGACACCATGTCTCCCTCCGTCCCTTCGTCCTTAGTCGCCGTCCTCCTGGTCTTCCTGCTGAGTCCGGCATCCTCTGAGACCATCGAGTCCGTGGAGGACCTGTCCAACAGGAATGCTGACTTTGCTGTCCGGCTGTACCGAGCCGTCGCCAGCCGCACTGATGACAATGTCTTTGTATCTCCATTCTGTCTGTCCACTGGACTCCTGTCCCTGCTGAGCGCCACCAGCGGTACGACCAGAGACCAGCTGCTGCAGGGCCTCACGCTGACGGGACTGGATCCTCAGAACATCCCAGGTAGGTGTCGGTGGTCGCGGGTAAGGTGCTGCGGTTCAGTCGTCTGGTTCTGAAAGGTTTCTGTTGTCAGATCTTTTTCAGACATTGAGGAACGGGGTCCTCCGTGAGGGTGGAGCCACGAGCCTGCGGCAGGGCGTGGCCATCCTGCCCTCCCAGAATCTCCAGGTGTCCCAGTCCTACCAGGACCTGGTTCAGACTAAGTTCGGGGGCACTGTTCAGAGTCTATCCTATTCTGTGCCACTTGAGGCCATTGACACCATCAACCTCTGGGTCCAGGAGCAGACCGGAGACCAGGTCCAGGAGCTGGTGTCTAACCTGGACCCTCAAACTCAGCTGCTGCTCGTCACCGCCGCCTCCTACCAGAGTTTGTATCATCTGTCAGAGGGCGGGGTTACCCAACACCTGAGTACCGACAGAAGGGTTCTGATTGGACGCGGTGTGTTCTGTCATGTATCTGTGTGTAAATAAAGTTTTTTCTGTGTGTTTCAGCCCGGCTCAGTCCGCCCTTCAACTCGTCATCCACTCAGGACGAGCGTTTCTACGTGGACAGATACCACGTCGTCATGGTTCCCATGATGTTCAGGGCCGATAAGTACTTCCTGGCGTACGACCGCTCTGTGAAGGCCGGCGTGTTGAAGCTGCCGATGACGGACGGGGCGGCCATGTTGGCGGTGCTGCCTGATGAAGGTGTGGACATCATCACCGTGGAGGAGGAAGTGACGGCTGAGAAAATCCAGACCTGGATCCAACGTCTCAAGAAGACGTGAGACACTTTTCTTATTGTTCGTTCTTTTCCCTCCTTTATCTCTGTGACACGGCGATGGCCGACACAACCTTGATCACTCTCTGCTGCTTTGACGCCTTAAAATTACATCAGAACAAAGAAACCACATGGATAAGGACACTGGTCCTGCTTAAGGAAAAATGTGGACATTTTCTGTGGACATGGTGTCAAACATTGTCTGAAAATCAGATTTCTAACGAAAAATGTTCAGGAACCAAGTTTTCTGCTTGAGTCTTGTCAGTTTGACCTTAATTAATAAAACAACAGGAAGTGAAACTGAACACAAAATAAATCTGAATATCTTCTTTCAATTTACTGTGGTTTTATTTTGTTAACAGGAAGTTGGAGGTGCAGCTTCCTCGCTTCCTGTTGGAGCGTTCTTACTCTCTGAAGGACGTCCTGCAGACTCTGAACATCACTCAGGTGTTTCAGGATGACGCTGACATCAGCAACATGGGCGGAGCTAAAGGACCTAAACTCGACCAGGTGAGTCAAGAAGCCCAAATTGTGAAACTTGTACATGAACAAGAATAAATTCTCACGTTTACGAGCCATAAAAACAAACGACTACAGCTACATGTTGAAAGACACCATCATATGAGTCCCTCAGCAGCGAGGTCTGAACAAAGGTTCCCACCTGAAGACACCTGGAGATGTCAAACATGCCTGAGGGAACGCCACCTTCAGCAATCCTGTTGTCTTTTATTTTAGTCCCTGGGTCAAAACAGGAAGTGAAGCAGAGACTCCACATCTGTTTGTTTCAGTCGGCACTTTACTCACCAACACAGTCGTCTAACCCTGTTCACACCTCCACCTTCACCAGGACGTCATGACCCCTACCAACCTCTTGTCTACTCGTCCCCTCGTCCTCTTGTTTTCTTGTCTTGTCCTGTTAGCTCCCATTAGCTCCCATTAGCCCCCGTTAGCTCCCATTAGCTCCTGTTAGCGCCTACTGTGGGATAAATTAAAGGATTATTTTATGTCAGATTTCTGTCATTTCCACTTGTGGCCACAGAGGGGGCTGTTTCTCAATCAAACTGCCCAGTGGTTGGTCAGGTGGAAACGCTAATTGTCCAGATGTTGTGTGTTTTAGTTTCTATCCGGCGTCAGCAGACAGCCAAGTACAACAATTTAAGAGATGAGGCTGAAGTACAGTCCAGCTCAAAGTTCAAGGTCCAAATTCCTTCTGTTCAGATTTTGTTTGTGTTTATTTGAAGTTTAATCAAATAAACTTTTAAATAATATCTGAAGCTGGCTCCTGCTTTTTATAATGAAGTTGTTATTCTTTTATTTACCAGTTTGTCTTCTTGTGTCCAGGTCTATCATAAATCTGTCATCTCTGTGGACGAGAGCAACGATGGTATGACCTCAGGAGACACTGTGTTCTCCACCCCCCCTCCTCGTCTCACCTTCAACAGACCCTTCATCTTCATCATCTACCAGCAGACCACCACCAGCCTGCTGTTCATGGGCCGAGTCACTGACCCCACCCAGAAATAAATTACTTTACCTGGCAGGTTGTTAAGCCCCGCCCACCTGCTTCCTACAGCTTGATTGTGTTCTAATGTTTTTCATATTCCCCTGAGGATGAACTGGGAGGACTGTCCTCTAATGCCACCACCAGGTCAACATGTGTCCAACAGTTAGCTGCAGTACTAAAGTGTTATATCAAGTATTAATCTGTTATAGCTGCTAGCATACTGCCACGCTAAGGTTAGTGTTTATTTAACATGGCGCCCTCTGCTGGTGGAAACTGTCATTTGTTTTATAACTAAGTTCATCCAGTGGATCAGATCCCAAGATGTTGTTGTGTTTAGAGCTAATTAGCATGTTAGCATGACAGCCACTATGACATCGTATGTACTGAATATCCAATCACTGTTACGTCTGAATAAATGTGTCATGTTAAAGATGTTGTGATGTCATTCAGCCACAAACATAATTACATGATAATTAAAACGGTTCAGTGTTCAGTAGATGACCGACAGTGAGCTCGTCATGTTCTGACTCGTCCTCATTGATACTAGAGGACGAGTCGGAACATTCTGTTGATCATTTATACATATTCTGGTATAAAGTATGAATATAAGAAGCGGGGGGGGGGTCTGTGTCTCTGTCTCATCAGTGGTTCTGGTTCAACAGTTATTTATTCCTACTGTACAAACTCCTGCATCATTGTATATATCTGCTCTTATCTTTTTTTTTTTCTTTAATTCTATTTTTATTTTCTGTGTACAGTTTGATATTTATTTTTTACACTTATTTAAGTTCCGTGTGTTTCTGTACAAGAGAGTAAAGTTACCGGAGTCAAATTCCCTGTATGAGCACACATACTTGGCCATTAAAGCTGATTCTGATTCTGATAAACATACAGTAGTAGGACATAAGGACACTTATTGGGACAAATGCACCTTGGTTTAATTGTAAATATTTTCGATTTTTTATTATTATAACGGTTTTGTTGAATATTTGTGAATTTTTTCTCAACAAATTAGATTACTTATTTTGATTATTTCCTGAAAGTCGCCTGTTCTGTACCTCTCAGGTTCCCGTAGCTACTTCCGGTTTCCCCTTGCTGCACTTTGAGGCGTCGCTGCTGTGCTGTTTAAGGGTTTTCTCTTTAAATTCATCCATTTATTTTATACACCTTGGTGTCAAAGATTGCATGCATTCCTGTTACATTGCCCTATTGTTTTGTGTCGTTTATGACCATTGATATGAGTTTTCTGGAGGTTTGGAGACTAAACCAGCCCCCCTCCCAGTAGACCACATACTCCTATTGTATTTCATTTTCTATTTATTTTTTTATTTTAATGTTTATTTTTTAAATGTCTTGTTTGGACTGTCCTTTATATTGCCTGCTGCAACACTGCAAATATCCCCACTGTGGGATAAAGACAGGATCATCATCTCAGAGAAGTAACCCAGCAGCTTAGACCTATAGTATCATGGGAAGTCCCCCAACAGCCTAGACCTATAGCATGATGGGATGCTATCGGTCTTGGCTGGGGCACTTCCCTTGATTCTATAGCATCATCATCTGGTCAGATATCAGTAGAACTGGAGGCCAAGCTGACTCCATCCAGACAAACTAGATGATCAGAGAATGAAGCTCTGAGGAGTTTGGAGACAAACACAAGGACTTCTGTTTGAGTCTAGAGGGAGACAGTTACAGTACGTCCTTTATGTCTTTAAGGAGTTTAACCAGCTGATAGATAAATATAGCTGGGTGTCATCTGCATAGAGATTGAGGTTGACGCAGTGTTTCCTGATAATATTTCCTAAGGGAAACATGTATAATGTGAAGAGTATTGGTCCTAGCACAGAACCCTGAGGAACTCCATAACTACCTTCAGTATACGTAGAAGAATCATTGGTGGACTCTGTCTGACAGATAGGATTCAAACCTTTAATCAAATATTGTGATGAATGGAGTCAAATGCAGCACTAAGGTCTAACAGGACGAGGACAGAGACAAGTCTGAACAGAGACATTGTCTGAAGGATGTTTTGAGTTATTCCTGTAAAGTTTAGTCAGTAAGAATCTCATGAAGTCATCAGTGCTGAGGTCAGCCTGGCTACAGACATGAAACTAATCTATTAATGATGAATAATGTGTCATTTACTTTATAAAACACATACAATTATATAATTTTCATCAAATCACCTCATTAGGTTTGTAAATCTATGGTTTTATCTCAACTAGAATACTAGTTCCTGATGTCATGTCAACGCTCATCTAGCCAATCACACCAACAAGAACACACCAACGGTTTGTAAGTGGAGTTTACTGACCAATCAGGTGGCAGGATGAGATCATTAGAATACACAGTGCTCAGTAGATGCAAATAGAAGTCAGATTCTACTGTCTCTGTTTGTGACTGTAAGGCAGAGATGATGTCCTGTTGCAATCTGGGTAATGTCCTGAAGCTGCTATCTGAATGGAAACCCTGGTTGCTGATTGGCTGATGACCCAGTGGAGGTGTGACAACATCATGATCTTCAGTCTTGTCCTGACTGGATGCTGAAGGAGTTTGACTTCCTGCTTCTATAAATTTAAAGAACAGACAAAAACAGCTCATGGATCACTTTTAAACTGGAACCAGTCTTTTCTGCTCAGATTATTTAAATGAACAAATAAAACAAAAACTGAAACCAGGAGAGATGTGGACCAGGTGGGCAGACTATAGACATCTTCATCAGAGCACATTTACATTCTTTTGGTTTTGGTACCAGAAAAGTAAAACAAACTTGGGACCAAGAGTAAAACCAGTCTACAGTGGTAAGTAGTTATCAAGGCTGGACACTGTGTGTCACTAATCAGTCGACACAACTCACTAAAATATTGTTGTAGCTGAACACTGACACTGTGGAAGGACTTGTTGGTGATGTTCTTGTTCCCTGAACCCTACAACTCACCAACTGGAAATGAAACATAAATGGTTGTCCTACTTCCCAACTCTGGAGTGTGAAGGCATAATAAGTGCTAATGGTGAGTATGAGCCACGGTCTGGGTTCTGTAACTAGTAGCCCCAGTGTTAAACCAAGGTCTTTACCAGGGTTAGACCAGGGATACAACGGGGTCTAAAACATGAAACACTGATCCAGGTGGTTTAGTGGAGGATTTAATGTGACTTGTCCAGAAAGGTTAGATTAGTTCTGGTTCACATTCCTGGACCTGGTCTGAAGGACCTGTTTGTTATTTTACCATTGGCTTAAACTCACATAGACAGCTTCCTGGACTGGTTGTCCTTCACCCCGCACCCCCGGTCCATTGTTTTACTGCGCAGTTCCAAGGTACTGGTTCTGTGGTCCAAGGTACTGGTTCTGTGGTCCAAGGTACTGGTCCTGTGGTCCATCTTATTGTTCCTGTGGTCCACGTTATTAGTTCTGTGGTCCAGTGTACTGGTTCTATGGTCTCTCTGGTCATGGGTACTGGCCCTGTCTAGGAGGCTTGTGGTGTTGCTGCGGATCAGGACCGGCATGGGGGAGGAGGACTGGGTTGCCATGGTGAAATGGGCTGTCCTTAGGGAGTCATCTGTGCGACACAGGAAGTGATGTAAGAATAAAGACAATCACAGAGGATGTTCACTGTCAATCGGTGTTGCTGCTGTTTGGGGAGGTGCTACCTTTGCTGGACAGCATGGACGACTTCCCGGGTCCAGACGAACTGCTCAGATCTTTAACCTTCCTGAAACACAAAAACATTCACTGAACCTCAGTTTAGTCTGTCTCACAACAAACACCAGACCTCCACCCTGGACTGAGCCTGAAACCGCCCCAGCATTTATACAGTGATGTGTTTAGGCCCCGACCTGCACGTGTCTTCACTGTGTTGACATCAATACTACATTTCACTCAGATATTCCATACAAATTAAATCAGGTCACAGTTCAGTGGCTCACTACTTCCTGTCTACTGATCCCGTTTCCTGCAACAATGAATCACAGATGGTTTCCAGACCTGATCTCTGTGAGAGAGAAGGAGGAGCTTGTTCTTACAGAGGTCTGTCTGAGTTCAAAGGTTTGGACGATGTTGGCTGACTGCTTAGGGACCGACTCCGAGACAGTTTAGCCTTCCTCATCTCTTTACCTGCACAGAGGAGACATCATCATCATCATCATCATCATACTCATCATCATACTCATCATCATCAACTTGTCTTCATACTTACCAGTTGAGGAGGAGGTCGCTGCAGATGAGGACACAGACATGGACATGGACTTGGTTGCAGACAGACTGGTTTTACTGTCTCTTCCTGTCAAAGAGTGATAGTTTACTACTGAACTGAGAATTTAAACGTTTCAAAAATAAAGCATGAGCTCACGTTTCCTGTCGTGTTTGTCAGAGTTCAGTTTTGCGTCGCTCTGATGGCGCTCCAGCTGTTCCTGACAACATAAAGACGCCATTAAAACAAAGCAGGCAGGTTCAGATTGAAGAGACGCTGTCAGTCTCAGCCTCACCATCTCTAGGAGCAGGGTTTCTTCCTTTTCCTTCTTCTGGTCCAACAGGTCCTTCTCCTGCCTCTTGTGAAACTTCCCACAAACAGAAAAAACAATGAGGTTACAGGAGAGAAGTGAACCTGATGTACTCACAGTTGTGTCTTCACTTAACAGGCTGCTTACAGGCTCAGACAGGTCCAGTTTGTCCAGTTCCAAGACTGTCTGGAAGACATGATGAACACAGTTCATCACTGATCCTCTGTTACAGCTGGCATGCTGAACTGATTCACCTGTTTCAACGGTACAGTCACAATCTGGACTGGTCTCTGGTAGGTCTTACCTTGCGAATCGTGGCCACCACATCTTTGTCTTTCTCCCTGCAGAGAAGTTTCTGGACGCAGAAGTCAAGTTTCTGCAGAAAATGTTTGTCGGCCGGCAGACGAAGTGATGAACGTAACCTGGGCAACAACTGGCACAATTTGTACCTGAGAGACAGAAATGTGAGCAGACGAGAGATGAACAGATCGACAGGTGTTTTGGTTTCAGACAGATTATTTTTGTCACATTGGACAGAATGATGAGGATCTACCTGACATTGGCCACAGGGTCGTGGACCAGCTCCAGTGCTGGAATCAGGAAGTGTTTGTTGAAGTATTTTCTGGAGAAAATCTCGGTGGCAGTTTCACAAACATCAAGGAACCTCAGGCGGTTCCAGTAGCTGCGACCCTGAGCAAGATCTGAGGAACATTGGTCTGTTTGATATACTGACAGACATGGTCGCATGTTGTCTCACTGAACACCAACCTGATAAACCATTGCTAACAATAATTAACACTTGATGCTCTGCAGAAGAAATATCAGAGGGAAAGAAGTCCTGACCTTGGATCAGTCGCTCCATCATCTCCTGGCGCTGCTCTTGTTTGCGGTTGTACCGCAGGAATGTGCAGAAAGTCCGAGCTGCCTCCTTCTGCACCGGCAACACTTTCTGCAACCACAACAAGCAGAGTTACCTGTCTGTCACCTGGTTCACACCTATGGGATTGTGTCTGTCTCTGCTCGTCTGTCGGTGCTGACGTTGGTGGTGAGGATGAGGAAGATGCGAGGGGAGAAGCTCTGGTGCAGCAGTTCTCCTGGCAGCAGTCTGGCTAGGCAGCTGTAACGCTGCAGCAGCTTCTCATGCAGCCGCCAACGCAGAGAACATCCGACCTTCTGTTCTGCTAGCAGCAACGTCGACAGTAACTCTGGGAACTGAGGAGAACCACAGGAGAACAGAGGAGAAAAATGTCTGACTATCAGATGCCACAGAGAGAAAAACAAATGAAGGAGAAAAATAAAACCAGGTTGAACTGATGTTTAATTTCACACCTTGTTGTCCAGTGTCAGGTTTTCTCCCCTGGACAGGACTGTCTCCAGAATTTCTTCAAAGTGATTCATCAGAGCGTCCAAAACCTCAACAGCAACAATAAAAACTAAGCTAACAAAGCATACAGCAGCTGGAATGAAGTGTGGCTATGTTTTTGATACACCGATGATCCAGAAAAAAACCTCCTGACCAACATGATGCTGCTCCTTCAACATCTGCAGCAAATTTTATACACTACCGGTGCAAAGTTTTAGAACACCCTAATTCTTCAGTTTTTTATTACTGAAAAATAATGTACATTTCAGAGTTATACAAAAAGGCCTCTTTCAGGGAACATGAGGTGGGTTAACAATTTAAAGCTGTTCTGCAGCAATGAAGGTTGAATCAGCCTTGAAAGCTGGTGCTACTGATTCCTACAGGTGTTCCAACTTTTCTTGGTTCCTTACAACCTCTTCTGTCTGCATGAAAGCAGTGTTGGAACACACTGTGGTACCAGACCCTCATGAGCATCAGGTGAACAGTATTGTACTGCAGAAAGTAGTGTGTTGCTACAAAACTGGAGAGAAAAAGGCAATTAACAATGAAGAGAGACATACCATCATAACACTAAATGTAGGTCTGTCCTACAGGGAAACTGTAAAGAAAGTCAAGGTGTCAGTGAGAACAGGCACTCACTCAGAAACTGGAGGAAACTCTGACAGGAAGAGGTCTGGCAGACCCAAAGACAACTGAATCAGAGGACAAGTTTCTGAGAGTTAACAGCTTGATAGGCGGCTCACAGGACAACAGCTTCAAGCTCAGCTTAATAGTGGTCGTAGTAAACAAGTCTCAGTTTCAACTGTGAAGAGAAGACTTGGAGCTGCAGGTTTGACAGGACGAGTTGCAGCAAGAAAGCCGTTGCTAAGATGTCAGACTAAGACAAAGAGGCTCGTCTGGGCCATGAAACACCACCACTGGACTACTGAAGACTGGAAGAAGGTATTATGGACTGATGAATCAACATTTCTAATCTTCAGTTCATCAGGCAGGATCTTTGTACGGCGTCTAGTAGGCGAGAGGATGGTTCCACAGTGTGTGACATCAACTGTCAAACATAGAGGAGGAAGTGTGATGGTCTGGGGCTGTTCTGCTGGATCCAGGGTCGGTGACTTGTACAGAGTGAGAGGCATCCTGAACCAAAATGGCTACCACAGCATTCTGCAGCGCCATGCAATACCCTCTGGTATGAGCCTAGTTGGTCAGAGGTTCATCCTACAGGAAGATAATGACCCAAAACACAAGTCCAAGCTATGACAGAACTACCTCAGGAGAAAAGAACAAGATGGTCAGCTTGACAACATGGAGTGGCCAGAACAATCTCCAGAGTTAAACCCCATGGAGCTGGTTTGGGATGAACTGGACAGAAGAGTGAAAGCCAAGCATCCTACAAGTGCCAAACATTTCTGAGAACTTCTGCAACAGACCTGGGAAGAACTTTCTGGAGAATATTTGATTCCTATTGTAGAAAGAAAGCCACGAGTGTGTTCAGCTGTTATATCTGCCAAAGGTGGCTACTCTGATGAGTCAAAGGTTTAGAAAACATTTTGGTCTATAAATTGAATCCATGATTTGTTTTTCAACTCAAAACGCTTATTTGTTCTATGATTTCATTTCAGAGTGTAATGAGACACTAAACTGAATCATTTTCAGTAGAAAACTGGAAAAAGTCTGGTGTTCTAAAACTTATGACTGATAGTGTATGTTCTGTAAGATTTGGATCAGAACTGTTAAGGCATCAACACCTTGTATCTGTCCTGTTAGAAGGTCCTCACCTGCTGACCAGAACCCAGTCATCTGGATCGCCTGGTCCTTGTCAAAGTGGTTCAGATGTTTAGATCTGGACATTTCTCCAACCATTCAATAATCTGACAACTGACTGTTCATTAAGTGTGTGATGTATCGAGACGCTGACCTGCTGTTACTCTGGATCATCAGTGCTCCTTATTCACTCAGTAATGAAGCTACATGAATAAAAATACAACATACAGAACTACATCAGAACAGGAAGTCAGTTTGGTCCAGTTAGGACCTCTCACCTCCAGAGCATCATCCTGCAGCAGAGACAGGAGCTCTTTGTGGACCAGGTGGACATTTGAGCCGAGCAGCTTCACCACCTACAGGAAGAGGCAGGGCCATTGCATGACATTAGAGGAGACAGCCAATCAGAGTGAGATACTTTAAAGCGTTGTATGACAGATACATTTACATTTTTGCAAGTATCTTTTTTTATCTTTATCGTTTATCTTTCATGTGAATGTTGTGCAGGTCTGACAACAAGGACAGGTTCTGCTGAACAAATGACAGCGGAGCAGGACCTTCGTGTTGTGGTTATCTGACCTGGTGAAAACTGGCTGCAGCACTTCGCCGGACGCTGACCTCTGGGTCACAACAAAGAGTGGAGAAAGAAGGATAGAGCTCCAACAGAAAGTGTGCAGAGTCTGCAAACACTACCATGGCCTGGATGGAGAGAATAGGAAGTGACCTCACCATCTGCAGAGGTGTGAAACACAGAGACTCAGTGTGTTTGTGGTGTGTACCGGGAGGTTGTAGCAGCAGTTGCAGCGGATCAGAGTGGATTCTGTGTTGCCGTCAGTCTGGTTTCCTTCAGTCTGGAGTCCGGCGACACAAAGCACCTTAAACCTTTGTAGTAAGCGACCTTTCTGCTCATCTGACACGGAACCTGAAACACAATAATGGATAATCCGAAATCCACCTGACATAGAAGTCCAGTAACAAAACAACAATCTGGTTGTGTTAAGAAGACCAGATACCGGTGTTCAGCACAGACAGAGAAACTAAACAAGGGAGCTGACCCTCTCAGCATCCATAACAAAAAATTGAGTACAGTTCCAGACCTAGTGCTGTGGACGAGGGCAAGGCCCTGACTTCGTAGACACAGTACTGGTTCACCTTTAGTCAAAGACTCTGGCTACTTCCCTGCCAGACGGCAACCGTTGAAATTTCTGAGATGAATTATAACAGGTTTACATGGTCCCCCACTTATGTCCTGTGTCTGGCCCTGAAGGCAGCTAGGCCAAAAAAGCTCCATGTCATCCCTACATAGACTTCAGGAGACTTTCCACTGTTTCACTGGTGTTCTGGACCCCACCAGGTACAGAAGTATAGACACCCCTGCACTGCTATATGGACTGGAAATAATCAGCTGATCTTGATTAATCTTCTTGTCTGAATATGAATTATACCTGCCAGTCCGCTGCAGAGCTTCCCGAACTGGAACGACAAAGCTGCCATGATGGCTTCGTCTCCCTGCGACGAGGCATCACACACAGACATCACCAGAGGAACCACGATGTGGAGTCGATCGTCTGAGGAGGAAGACAGGGCTTTGAACCAGGTGTTTACACAGCACTGCTGACGTACTGCAGGTTGTCTTCTATCCACAGACTCACCACTGTCCATTATCTCCATCAGGTTGATCATGGTGTCAAAAGCAGCAAGGCGGACGCTGCTCTCCTCATCTCCAGCGAGGTCCACCAGTTCAGGGAGAAGCTCTGTCCTGATGTCTTCCACCCTGAAGGACAAACAACACACCTTGTCTCATCACAGTGTTACCCGTCATCGTTTGGTCAGTAATAGGTCAGGGTTTTGTTTGGGTGGTGTTTGGGTTTGGGGCGGCACAGTGGAGAGGTGGTCAGCACTGATGCCTCCCAGCCAGAAGGTTCTGAGTTCTAATCCAGGCCGACTGGTTCCTTTCTGTGTGTAGTCTGCATGTTCTCCCTGTGTCTGCGTGGCTTCTCTCCAGGTTCTCCAGCTTCCTCCCACCGTCCAAAGACATGCTGGTTAGGTTCATTGGTGATTCTAAATTGGCCGTAGGTGTGAGTGTCTCTCTGTGTTAGCCCTGAGATGGACTGGAGACCTGTCCAGGATGGACCCCCCCTCTAGACCAATGACAGCTGGGATAGACTGGAGACCTGTCCAGGATGGACCCCCCCTCTAGACCAATGACAGCTGGGATAGACTGGAGACCTGTCCAGGGTGGACCCCCCCTCTAGACCAATGACAGCTGGGATAGACTGGAGACCTGTCCAGGGTGGACCCCCCCCTAGACCAATGACAGCTGGGATAGACTGGAGACCTGTCCAGGGTGGACCCCCCCCCTCTAGACCAATGACAGCTGGGATAGACTGGAGACCTGTCCAGGGTGGACCCCCCCCCTAGACCAATGACAGCTGGGATAGACTGGAGACCTGTCCAGGGTGGACCCCCCCCCTCTAGACCAATGACAGCTGGGATAGACTGGAGACCTGTCCAGGGTGGACCCCCCCCCCCCAGACCAATGACAGCTGGGATAGACTGGAGACCTGTCCAGGGTGGACCCCCCCTCTAGACCAATGACAGCTGGGATAGACTGGAGACCTGTCCAGGGTGGACCCCCCCCCCCCCAGACCAATGACAGCTGGGATAGACTGGAGACCTGTCCAGGGTGGACCCCCCCCCCTAGACCAATGACAGCTGGGATAGACTGGAGACCTGTCCAGGGTGGACCCCCCCTCTAGACCAATGACAGCTGGAATAGGCTCCAGCCCCCCATGACCCTTCACAGGACAAGAGGTTACAGAAGATGAATGAATGAATGAATGAGTGTTTTATGTCGTCAGTGTTTGCTGGCAGGTACCCGGTGGCTCTAGCAATGTTCTCCAGTTGACGGCACATACAGGCTCGGACCTCAAACTCCAGGTCCTGACATAAAGATCGAGCCAATGGCAGCAGCTCATTCTTCACTCTGATGAAACACAATGTCAGAGAAAGTGAGACAATGCCTCAGAGGCACGGACACAAAGATCTGCTCAGAGCTTCATGTCTCAAATATCAGATATCATATAAGTGTTAATTTAGTTCTACAGAATATTAATGCAGAACTACAGTGCACAGATTATGTTAATGTAATACTGTACAGAGTACAGAGTATACGATGCTACACACATGTGAGAATCAAACTTGCAGGCAACTTTTCCTAAGATGCGACAGCTAGCCAGACGAGTCTGAAGAGAGTGAGACATCTGGGACTGATACAGGAGAGGGTTCAGCACCTGTGGACAGAGACAAGTAGCAGATGAGACAGACAGGTACGGAGACAGAATAGACAAACCTGACATGTATGAGTCATTTAAAGATCTACTTGTCCAGATCATTGAAGATGTTCTTCACTTTAAACTTCCTGATCAGTCTTTAATAATGAAGGGTTGGATCCAAAATCCTGTAACGTAAAAACTGACCTCCTGTCTGATGGTCTCCTTTGGCAACGCATTGATGGCCGACAGCAGAGTCTCCAACCAGGCGTTGCTCACCACTGTCAACAGAGAAATACACATCGGCAACATCGGCAACATCAGCAACATCAGCAACATCGGCAACAAACATGGCAACCTCTGCATCCTCTGAAAATCTCTGTGGTTCAGATGAGTTTACCTGTGTCTCTGTGGTTCAGGTGAGTTTACCTGTGTCTCTGTGGTGTCTCTGTGGTTCAGGTGAGTTTACCTGTGTCTCTGTGGTGTCTCTGTGGTTCAGGTGAGTTTACCTGTGTCTCTGTGGTTCAGGTGAGTTTACCTGTGTCTCTGTGGTGTCTGTGGTTCAGGTGAGTTTACCTGTGTCTCTGTGGTGTCTCTGTGGTTCAGGTGAGTTTACCTGTGTCTCTGTGGTTCAGGTGAGTTTACCTGTCTCTGTGGTGTCTCTGTGGTTCAGGTGAGTTTACCTGTGTCTCTGTGGTTCAGGTGAGTTTACCTGTGTCTCTGTGGTGTCTCTGTGGTTCAGGTGAGTTTACCTGTGTCTCTGTGGTTCAGGTGAGTTTACCTGTGTCTCTGTGGTGTCTGTGGTTCAGGTGAGTTTACCTGTCTCTGTGGTGTCTCTGTGGTTCAGGTGAGTTTACCTGCGTCTCTGTGGTGTCTGTGTGGTTCAGGTGAGTTTACCTGTGTCTCTGTGGTTCAGGTGAGTTTACCTGTGTCTCTGTGGTGTCTCTGTGGTTCAGGTGAGTTTACCTGTGTCTCTGTGGTGTCTGTGGTTCAGGTGAGTTTACCTGTCTCTGTGGTTTCTCTGTAGTTCAGGTGAGTTTACCTGTGTCTCTGTGGTGTCTCTGTGGTTCAGGTGAGTTTACCTGCGTCTCTGTGGTGTCTGTGTGGTTCAGGTGAGTTTACCTGCGTCTCTGTGGTGTCTCTGTGGTTCAGGTGAGTTTACCTGTGTCTCTGTGGTTCAGGTGAGTTTACCTGTGTCTCTGTGGTTCAGGTGAGTTTACCTGTGTCTCTGTGGTGTCTGTGTGGTTCAGGTGAGTTTACCTGTGTCTCTATGGTGTCTCTGTGGTTCAGGTGAGTTTACCTGTGTCTCTGTGGTGTCTCTGTGGTTCAGGTGAGTTTACCTGTGTCTCTGTGGTGTCTCTGTGGTTCAGGTGAGTTTACCTGCGTCTCTGTGGTTCAGGTGCAGCAGGACAGTCTTCAGGATGGAGTAGGTGTGGGTGTGGATAAGGATGATGTCATCTTGCAGAATGGTTAAAAACGATGTTGCTGCTGCCAACTGGATTTCAGCTCCAGCTCCATTTAGAACCTCCTGGGTCACACAGACAGACAGGTTACCTGTAAAACACACCGGATACTTCCTGGAGTGATCGCAGTCTGATGCTACATACCCGAACTTTTGGTACGACACGTCGAAACGTCTCCGCTGGATTCTGGCGTACAAGACTAGGCAGATTACTGATGACGCTGGCTCTCTGGACCTCCTGACCCACACTGAAGAAAGAGATGAGGACAAGAGGGGACAGCAGGGACAGAGACATGGAAGAGATGGATGGAGACAGAGGGAAGAAGGGACGTGAAGTAAGAACAGAGGACATGAAAGTGAATCCGCCAGAGAGTTTAATAATAATAATAATACATTTTATTTATAGGCGCCTTTCAGGACACTCAAGGTCACCGTACAAAATTACACACACACATATATGTAAAACATGTAGGTACATACAAATGACAGCAGATAGAAGTGAAACTATGGAGCTGAGTAGGCCTGTCTGAATAAATAAGTCTTAAGCTGGGATTTGAAGGTGGTGTCTGAATATTTTAAGTGTTCTGGGAGGGCATTCCAGAGGCGTGGGGCTTAGCGGCCTTAGGCTCTGGATCCCATGGTGATAAAGCGAGCAGGTGGGAGGGTGAGTTGGATGGATGAAGATGACCTAAGAGTGCAGGTGGGGATGTTTATGTGGAAGAGGTGAGTGAGGAACTGAGGGGCCTTGAAGATGAGAGGTAGGATTTTATAGGTAATGCAGAATTTAACAGGAAGCCAGTGGAGTTGCTGCAGGACAGGTGTTATGTGACTCATGGAGGGGGTTCTGGTGATGATACATACGGTAGAGTTTTGAACCAGTTGCAGTTTATGAATGGATTTGTCCGGTAAACCAAATAAGAGGGAGTTGCAGTAGTCCAGACGGGACGTGACCAGGCTATGGACCAGAGTGGCAGTATTGTCGGGTGAGAAGGATGGACGGAGACGGGAGATATTGTGTAGGTGAAAATAGGCTGAATGGGTGATATTGTTAATGTGATACTGGAATGAGAGAGTGTTGTGAAGGATGACATCTTACTGATTACGCTGGGTTTCTGGATTTAGATCCACATTCAGTTTATCTGAATCCTTGTGAATCAGTTCAGTGAACTAGTTTAGATCCTCTGGGACCAGTCTGCTGATTAACTCCAGCGTTTAATTAGTGTAGAGTTTACTGGGTCACAGAGATGGACTGAAGGCTAGGAAGAGCTACTGTTAGCTGTGAGGCTAGGATGCTAGGAAGAGATACTGTTAGCTGTGAGGCTAGGATGCTAGGAAGAGATACTGTTAGCTGGGAGGCTAGGATGCTAGGAACAGCTACTATTAGCAAGGAGGCTAGGAATCTAGGAAGACCTACTGTTAGCTGGGAGGCTAGGATGCTAGGAAGAGCTATTGTTAGCTGGGAGGCTAGGAATCTAGGAAGACCTACTGTTAGCTGGGAGGCTAGGATGCTAGGAAGAGCTATTGTTAGCTGGGATGCTAGGATGCTAGGAAGAGCTACTGTTAGCTAGGAGGCTAGGAAGCTAGGAAGAGCTACTCCTACTGGTTGGTCTCTAGAAGACTGATCAAAGTTCTGGAGGACTCAGACTCTCACCTGAATTTAAACAGGTGATCATCAACTGGGTCTAATCTCACCTGAGCAGGTAGACCGCCCTCTCAATGTCGTTCAGGTCTTCGTCCACAGTCAGCTGATCAATCTCCTCTGGAGTCTGACAGGAAACACTGATCATTTACCTGGGTGACATCATCATCTTCATCTTCATAATCATAATCATCATCATCATCATCATCATCGGTACAGGTATAGCAGAGGGTCAGACTGTTTCCTGTTTGTATCAGTTTCATTAGTGATCTTATATCTTTTATTGATAATTTATTGATCAGTTATTGATCAGGTATAGATCAGTTATTGATCAGGTATAGACAGTGGACTTGTCTCTGTCCTCGTCCTGTTAGATCTTAGTGCTGCATTTGACTCCATTCATCACAATATTTGATTAAAGGTTTGAATCCTATCTGTCAGACAGAGTCCAACAATGATTCTTCTACTTATACTAAAGGTAGTTATGGAGTTCCTCAGGGTTCTGTGCTAGGACCAGTACTCTTCACATTATACATGTTTCCCTTAGAAATATTATCAGGAAACACTGCATCAACCTCCATCTCTATGCAAATGAAACGAGCTATATTTATCTATCAGCTGGTTAAACTCATTAAAGACATGAAGGACGAGCTTTAACTGTCTCCTTCTAGACTCAAACAGAAGTCCTTGTATTTATCTCTAAACTCCTCAGAGCTTCACTCTTTGATCATCTAGTTTCTCTGGATGGCTTGGCCTCCAGTTCTACTGATATCTGATCAGATGATATCCTTTAACTCCAGGACATGTCCTTTAACTCCAGGACATGTTCTTTAACTCCAGGACTGTCTTCTTTTATCCTGTCTCAGAGCTGAGGAACTAGAGGCTGGATCACTGTCATTCATTATTATCAAGTTGATCCACATAGCTCTCTGGAAAGACTCCAACTGATTCACATCACTGCAGCCAGAGGTCACATTACTGCAGTTTTAGCTTCTCTTCATGGGCTTCCATCCAAGGTCCTTAAAGGCCTAGCTACATCTGAGCTCAGAGTCCCCCCAGTAAGGTTCTGTCTTCCTAGTGGTTCCTAGAGGTTCTCCAGTAGAGAGTGGCAGGTAGAGCTTTCAACTACCAGGACCCACTCCTGAGGAACCAGCTCCCAGTCTGGGTTCAGGATGAAGGTTTCTGATAAAGTTTAGTCAGTTAGTGATGATGCTATAGGTCTAGGCTGCTGGGGGACTTCCCATGATGCTATAGGTCTAGGCTGCTGGGGGACTTCCCATCCTGCTATAGGTCTAGGCTGCTGGGGGACTTCCCATGATGCTATAGGTCTAGGCTGCTGGGGGACTTCCCATGATGCTATAGGTCTAGGTTGTTGGGGGACTTCCCATGATGCTATAGGTCTAGGCTGCTGGGGGTCTTCCCATGATGCTATAGGTCTAGGTTGTTGGGGGGCTTCCCATCCTGCTATAGGTCTAGGCTGCTGGGGGACTTCCCATGATGCTATAGGTCTAAGCTGTTGGGGCACGTCCCATGATAATATAGGTCTAAGCTGTTGGGGGACTTCCCATGATAATATAGGCCTAAGCTGTTGGGGGACTTCCCATGAGGCTATACATCTTGGCTGCCAGGGGACTTCCCATGATGCTATAGGTCTTGACTGCTGGGGGACTTCCCATGATGCTATAGGTCTAAGCTGTTGGGGGACTTCCCATGATGCTATAGGTCTAGACTGCTGGTTGACTTCCCATGATGCTATAGGTCTAGACTGCTGGGGGACTTCCCATGATGCTTTAGGTCTTGACTGCTGGGGGACTTCCCATGATGCTTTAGGTCTTGACTGCTGGGGGACTTCCCATGATGCTATAGGTCTAGGCTGCCGGGGGACTTCCCATGATGCTATAGGTCTAAGCTGTTGGGGGACTTCCCATGATGCTATAGGTCTAAGCTGTTGGGGGACTTCCCATGATGCTATAGGTCTAGACTGCTGGGGGACTTCCCATGATGCTATAGGTCTAGACTACTGGGGGATCTCCCATGATGCTATAGGTCTAGACTGCTGGGGGATCTCCCATGATGCTATAGGTCTAGACTGAAGGGGGACTTCCCATGATGCTATAGGTCTAGCCTGCTGGGGGATCTCCCATGATGCTATAGGTCTAAGCTGTTGGGGGACTTCCCATTATGCTATAGGCTGAGGCTGCTGGGGGACTTCCCATAATGCTATAGGTCTAGGCTGCTGGGGGACTTCCCATCCTGCTATAGGTCTAGGCTGCTGGGGGACTTCCTGGGGGACTTCCCATCATGCTATAGGTCTAGGCTGCTGGGGGACTTCCCATCCTGCTATAGGTCTAGGCTGCTGGGGTCTTCCCATCCTGCTATAGGTCTAGGCTGCTGGGGTCTTCCCATCCTGCTATAGGTCTAGGCTGCTGGGGGACTTCCCATCCTGCTATAGGTCTAGGCTGCTGGGGGACTTCCCATCCTGCTATAGGTCTAGGCTGCTGGGGGATGATGCACTGAGCTCTAATGTTCTAATTTCAACTCTATTACTACTTTATAGCATGCTAACAGCTGTGTGTCCCTCTCTCCATCTCCCCTCCTCCCCTCCCCAGATTCTACTTTAGTCAGATGGGTCTTTATCTGGTTCCTCCTCTCTCCTTCTCTTGTTCTGTCTCTACCTGGCCTCAGTCAGATGGGCCCCCACATATGAGCTGGTTCTGGTTCTGGTTCCGGTTAGTGCTGCTCTGATTCTGGATTTTGTAAAGAGTCTTGAGACAATTTGTGTTGTTATTGAATTATAATTGAATTGATCAATTGACTAAATGAAGAGTGAATTATGTTTAACATTGATCTTTTTGAAGACTAAACTCAGATCTGACAGTTTATTGATGATGTTAATTTTCTCTGATGGTGACTGATAACCATGAGTCTGTCAGCTGATGAGGAGGACATCCTGTCTGTCTGTCTGTCTGCGCAGAGGAGGACAGACAGGTGGACAAACTGCGTCATGCTGCGCAGATAACGGGTCTCCCCTCAGCTTCCTGCAGAGAGGCTGCTGATCTTCCTCCCACTGACTCACCCACTATCACCATCACTATCACCACCACCACCATCATCATCATCATCATCATCATCATCATCACATGTCACACACATGTGGTCAACACATCAACGCCTCCTTCATGTGTGAGCAGCTCCTACCTTCAAGCTCCTGCGGATCGGCCTCTCGATGAAGGCCAGTTCCTGCAGCTCCTCCAGGGGGCCGCACAGCAGGCTGGCCGGGCTCAGAGCCATCCTGCTGGGGAACATCTGCTCACTGGGAACGGCCCAGTTTGCTACTGGTCGTTAGAGGAGAGGAGGCGGAGAGGCTCAGCACCAACATCCCTGGTGGTGGTGGTGGTGTGTGTGAGAGGAAGGGGAGGGGGGAGGGGGGGCTCAACCGTTTCCAAGGAGATCCCTGCTCGATCTATCCGCGGCGGAGGGAACGTCACGCCAGGCTCCGTTCAAAATAATTGCAGTTTAACAATCATTCGGTCATTTCCAGACGAAGCGAACCAGCATAGTCTCCAAACATACCAGTCTACAAGTCAACACGGCCAAGGCGTCCATTCGGTTCACGCCGTCTCCTCCGCGCTGCGACTATTTTATTAAAATCTCCTCTTTTCTGGGGAACATCTGTAACATCCCGGTCAGTTAGTGAGAGCGGGCAGCAGAGCCTCCGGCAGCCGCTGTCAGGGACGCATCACTGCAGTCGGTCCTTACAGCACGTCTCATAACATCGTGTCTTTACTAGAAGACACTGAACGTGAAGCCAGAACTCCGATGAATCCCAAACCTTCTCCGCCTTCTCAGCGGCTCCAGTCGGTGCGAACGTCACGTAGAGCTGCGTTATGCGTCTGTGTCCACCACACGTTATAGAAGAGGATCCCTTTATAAACCGACCCACTCAGTTCGACCCACACTCACCAACAAACGGCCTCATTTCTGGATTGGTCCGTCTCAAACTTCATCCGGATTTTACCAAAACGCCTGAAGGAATGTGTCCGACTTTAGAAGTGATCTGATGCTGGGACCGGAACCAGGCCGTGCGGATAGAGGCTCATGGCCGCAGTGCAGCAGCTCAGCTGGTTTCTATGGAAACGGCTCCGCGTGAAAGAGCTCATTCACAAAGTTTAGAGACTGCGTCTGATGTAACCGGAACACACGTGTCTGTATCTGGCTGTAAAACACCTGTATGAACACACTTGTATGAAAACATCTGTATGAATGCTCCTGGCCGGAACACACCTGGCTAAACACATGAACACACCTTTATGAACACACCTAGGCTAAAACACCTGTATAAAAACACCTGTTTGAACACACCTGTATGAATGCTCCTGGCCGGAACACCTGTATGACCACTCCTGGCTGGAACACCTGTATGAACACTCCTGGCTGGAACACCTGTATGAACACACTTATCTAAAACACCTGTATGAACACACCTGGCTAAAACACCTGTATAAAAACACCTGTATGAACACACCTTTATGAACACACCTGTATGAACACACCTAACTAAAACACCTGTATGAACACTCCTGGCTGGAACACCTGTATAAAAACACCTGTATGAAAACATCTGTATGAATGCTCCTGGCCGGAACACCTGTATGAACACTCCTGGCTGGAACACCTGTATGAACACACCTGTGTGAACACACCTGTATGAACACACCTGTATGAACATTCCTGGCTGGAACACCTGTATGAACACACCTGCCTAAAACACCTGTATGAACACACCTGCCTAAAACACCTGTATGAACACACCTGGCTAAAACACCTGTATGAACACACTTGTATGAAAACACCTGTATGAACACACCTGGCTAAAACACCTGTATAAAAACACCTGTACGAAAACACCTGTATGAACACTCCTGTATGAACACTCCTGGCTGGAACACCTGTATGAACACTCCTGGCTGGAACACCTGTATGAACACACCTGGCTAAAACACCTGTATGAACACTCCTGGCTAAAACACCTGTATAAAAACACCTGTATGAAAACATCTGTATGAATGCTCCAGGCCGGAAAACGCCTGTATGAACACACCTGACTAAAACACCTGTATGAACACTCCTGGCTGGAACACCTGTATGAACACACCTGTATAAAAACACCTGTATGAAAACATCTGTATGAACACTCCTGGCTGGAACACCTGTATGAGCACACCTGTATGAACACACCTGTATGAACACTCCTGGCTGGAACACCTGTATGAACACACCCGCCTAAAACACCTGTATGAACACACCTGGCTAAAACACCTGTATGAACACACTTGTATGAAAACACCTGTATGAACACTCCTGGCTAAAACACCTGTATAAAAACACCTGTATGAAAACATCTGTATGAATGCTCCTGGCCGGAACACCTGTATGAACACTCCTGGCTGGAACACCTGTATGAACACACTTGTACGAACACTCCTGGCTGGAACACCTGTATGAACACACCTGTATGAACACACCTGTATGAACACTCCTGGCCGGAACACGCCTGTATGAACACACCTGACTAAAACACCTGTATGAACACTCCTGGCTGGAACACCTGTATGAACACACCTGTATGAACACACCTAACTAAAACACCTGTATGAACACTCCTGGCTGGAACACCTGTATGAACACACCTGTATAAATACACCTGGCTAAAACACCTGTATAAAAACACCTGTATGAAAACATCTGTATGAATGCTCCTGGCCGGAACACCTGTATGAACACTCCTGGCTGGAACACCTGTATGAACACACCTGTATAAACACACCTGGCTAAAACACCTGTATAAAAACACCTGTATGAAAACATCTGTATGAATGCTCCTGGCCGGAACACCTGTATGAACACTCCTAGCTGGAACACCTGTATGAACACACTTGTATGAACACTCCTGGCTGGAACACCTGTATGAACACACCTGTATGAACAAACCTGTATGAACATTCCTGGCTGGAACACCTGTATGAACACACCTGGCTAAAACACCTGTATGAACACACTTGTATGAAAACACCTGTATGAACACACCTGGCTAAAACACCTGTATAAAAACACCTGTATGAAAACATCTGTATGAACACTCCTGGCTGGAACACCTGTATGAACACACTTGTATGAACACTCCTGGCTGGAACACCTGTATGAGCACACCTGTATGAACACACCTGTATGAACACTCCTGGCTGGAACACCTGTATGAACACACCTGCCTAAAACACCTGTATGAACACACCTGGCTAAAACACCTGTATGAACACACTTGTATGAAAACACCTGTATGAACACTCCTGGCTAAAACACCTGTATAAAAACACCTGTATGAAAACATCTGTATGAATGCTCCTGGCCGGAACACTTGTATGAACACTCCTGGCTGGAACACCTGTATGAACACACTTGTATGAACACTCCTGGCTGGAACACCTGTATGAACACACCTGTATGAACACACCTGTATGAACACTCCTGGCTGGAACACCTGTATGAACACACCTGCCTAAAACACCTGTATGAACACACCTGTATGAACACACCTGTATGAACACTCCTGGCTGGAACACCTGTATGAACACACCTGCCTAAAACACCTGTATGAACACACCTGGCTAAAACACCTGTATGAACACACTTGTATGAACACTCCTGTATGAACACTCCTGGCTGGAACACCTGTATGAACACTCCTGGCTGGAACACCTGTATGAACAAACCTATCTAAAACATCTGTATGAACACACCTGGCTAAAACACCTGTATAAAAACACCTGTATGAAAACATCTGTGTGAATGCTCTTGGCCGGAACACATCTGTATGAACACACCTGACTAAAACACCTGTATGAACACTCCTGGCTGGAACACCTGTATGAACAACCCTGTATGAACACACCTGTATGAACACACCTGCCTAAAACACCTGTATGAACACACCTGCCTAAAACACCTGTATGAACACACCTGTATGAACATATGAACACATCTGTATAAACACACCTGGCTAAAACACCTGTATGAACACTCCTGGCTGGAACACCTGTATGAACACACTTGTATGAACACTCCTGGCTGGAACACCTGTATGAACACTCCTGGCTAAAACACCTGTATGAACACACCTGCCTAAAAAATCAGTATGAACACACCTGTATGAAGACACCTGGCTAAAACACCTGTATGAACACACCTGGCTAAAACACCTGTATGAACACACCTGTATGAACACACCTGCCTAAAACACCTGTATGAACACACCTGTATGAACACACCTGTATGAACACACCTGCCTAAAACACCTGTATGAACACACCTGTATGAACACACCTGTATAAACATATGAACACATCTGTATAAACACACCTGGCTAAAACACCTGTATAAACACACCTGTATAAACACACCTGTATGAACACACCTGTATGAACATATGAACACACCTGTATAAACACACCTGTATAAGCACACCTGTATGAACACACCTGTATGAACACACCTGCCTAAAACACCTGTATGAACACACCTGTATGAACACACATGCCTAAAACACCTGTATGAACACACCTGTATGAACACACCTGTATGAACATATGAACACATCTGTATAAACACACCTGGCTAAAACACCTGTATAAACACAACTGGCTAAAACACCTGTATGAACACACCTGTATGAACACACCTGTATGAACACACCTGTATGAACATATGAACACATCTGTATAAACTCCTGAAGTTAGACTGGGACAGAAAGTTAGTCACTTTCGTCTGTTTGGTCTTCAGCCAGCAGAGGTCCAGTATCAGAACTGGCCGACTGTCCTGCTCATGAAACTACAGACCATTTCAGCTTCAAGTCAAACCACGGATCTACTGCTGCTTCTTCTCTGAAGTACAACTAGACTCTTGTGCCTACAACTGAAGGTAGCTGCACCCTGACTGGTTGTTTCTCACAGGTAGGACTCTAATCTGTGTTTCGTCTGCTGATCCTGATTCAGGTGAAACTTCAGTCCCTGGTTCAGGGTTAGGGTTGAAACCTCTTCACTCACAGCTCCACCAGGTCTGTTGGTTCTGATATGTGACACAAACTGATGTTGTCATGATAAGACTGTTTTTATATTTTGTCATGTTAGGACTTTATGTTGTGTTGTGTTGATATTTCATCTTCTAGTGTCACATTATTCTAAAACATTATCTTGTGTTTTGTTCTCCTAGTTATTTCCTGTTGTTCTAACCTCATGTGGTGTATGTTTCCAGTTAAAACTGTCATTTAGTGTCCTTTTGATTCATCTTGTGTGAAGTTACATTATCAGGTGAGGTTAGAGGTTATGTTAAGGTGGATCGACCAACAACTCAGGGGTGTGAAAGAATCTGGGATAAAGCAACAGGAGTCTTTGACTTTATGGAGTGTGGTCAGTTGTTGTTTAATGTGTGCTTAATGTTGGTTTCAAACATAAACCTTGGTCCAGACTGAAAGGAGGAGAGATGTGTTCCAGTGATATTTCTGTTTTCTGGAGCTTCAGCTCAACACATTAGCAGCTCTCAGTGTGTTTGAATGTTTTGGCTTCAGGACAGAGAAAAGGAACACCACTGAAGTCCACAGCCTCCAAACACATTCACTGATCTCATTTAGCAGCAGCTTCAGCAAAAACAAAGAGGACGACCTCCAATGACCTGCTGCTTTTACTACTGCAGGTGTTTCTCCCAGTAACTGTAGATCTAAATGGAGACATGGAAACTGCTGCTGAGACTTCCAGCAGATGAGTCTTCACCCACAGTGACAGATTGTGCTGTGTTGTTTTCAGGTAAACTGATCCACTTGTGCTGAAGCAAACCTGCATGGACTCTTGGTTAGATCCAACATGGCCGCCTCTGACCTGAGTCTGCACGACTACAGTGTTTACAGTCATCTTTCTGATGAGGAGCTACTACAGATAGCTGTCGAGAGAAGCCTCTCTGACATACACCCTCGACCAGGCCCTGCTCAGAACTCTTCATCATCATCATCATCATCTTCATCCTCATCTGATTATACTGCTCTAGCTGCCCTAACCCAATCCAACCCAAACCTCAGACAAAGACATCCTGATCCTTCCTGCTTCCTGCACCAGGTCCTGCCACTTCAACCTCCACCTCCACCACCCCCAGATGACCCACACTTTGAAAACTGCCCCCCAGACATGTCATGGTTTTTCTACAAGGCTGTGAAGAGGTGAGTCATGTCAGACTGGGCAGTCTAGACAACATAAACAGATAAAATCTAAAACCACTCAACATCTGAAACCTCTTTCTCCATAGATCATTGCAGAGTGTGCTACACACACTATATGTAGTACCATATATGTATATTTACAGCATGTACAGCAACATAGCAGAGGCTGAGAACTACGAGTACCTTGGAATACTGAAAGCAAATGGAAACCATTAGGAGGCCACAGGGAAAGCAGCCACAGCCAAATACCTACAGAGAGTAAGGCATGTCCTGAAAAGTCAGCTGAATGGGAAGAACTAGATCTGCCGGTCATCAGATACCCCACTGGCATATTAAGCTGGCCAAAGGAGGAGATAGAGGCCACTGATATCAAGACGAGGCTGGAGTCTAACACACCAGACTCTCAGACTGGTTGATCAGCCAGTAGTCTGGATCTTGAAGTACCACAGGTTCTTAGTTCTGCTGTTCTCAAACACTTGAGTGTCCAGTCAGGACTTGGTGACTTCAGCGTCACTTCAAGTTCAGCTTCTCTACCAGAGGGTTGAGGGACCTGAACAGGGTCTCAGATGTTCCTATGACTGTTTCATCTCTACAGAGATCTCAGGTGTTGTTTGAGTTTGTCCAGATCACCATGGTGACCACTGTTGTCTTTCTACATCTGTCCTTAGACTTAGACTTAGATAAACTTTATTGATCCACAAGTGAAATTGCTTGGTCACAGTAGCTTAGTTGTACACAAAAAAACACTCTTAAGAACCTCAGATAAAAAGAAAAGATTAAATAAAATAAAATAGAAATAAAAAATAAGTAGAATAAAATCTAGTAAGATACAATAGAAATAGTATAAGCGAAAATGTACAAATTAGCATATTAGCATATGAACAAATGTTCAAGAAATGGAAGAATATAAATTATATATACAGGGTAAGGTGTAAGGTGCAGTAGTGTTCATTAACATTAATAACACGGAGTTATCTGTTACAGAAAGGTGAATTGTTGTCCAGCTGGACAGAGAACAGGATGAATGACGTCCTGTAGCGTTCAGTGTGGGAGCGGAGCTGGATCAGTCTGTTGGAGAATGAGCTCCGCTGCCCCTCTATAGTCTGGTGTAGTGGATGTGACGGATTGTCCATGATGGAGAGCAGTTTGTCCAGTGTCCTCCTGTCCCTCACTGAGACAAACGTCTCCAACTTACTGCCAATCACATGACCAGCCTTCCGGATCAATTTGTCGATCCTACTTATGTCCTTTCTGCTGGTGCTGCTCCTCCAACAAACCACAGCAAAGTACAGGGCGCTCGCAACAACAGACTGGTAGAACATCTCCAGCAACTTGCTGCATACGTTAAAAGACCTGAGCTTCCTCAGGAAGTAGAGTCTACTCAGTCCCTTCTTGTCCACAGCATCACTGTTGTTCCTCCAGTCCAGTCTGCTGTTCATGTGGACTCCCAGGTACTTATAGTGGTCCACTACTTCCACATCCAGGCCCTGGATGGTGATGGGCTCCACTGGTGTCCTCTTCCTCCTGAAGTCAATGACCAGCTCCTTGGTCTTGTCCACATTCAGGAGTAGATGGTTTGTCTGGGACCACTCCACAAAGTCCGCGATCACTGTCCTGTACTCCACCTCCCGTCCATCTCTAATACACCCAACCACTGCAGAGTCATCAGAGAACTTCTGCAGGTGGCAGGACCCAGAGCTGTACTGGAAATCAGAGGTGTAAAGGGTGAACAGAAATGGAGACAGGACAGTCCCCTGTGGGGTCCCCACATTACTGACAACAGTATCAGACAGGGAGCCCCCCAGCCGCACAAACTGGGGCCTGTCAGACAAGTAATCAGTAATCCAGGAGACAATGGAAGAGCTGATACCCATCCTGAGCAGCTTCTCACTCATCAGAAAGGGCTGAATGGTGTTAAAAGCACTGGAGAAATCAAAGAACATGGTCCTCACAGAGCCCTTTCCACCATCCAGGTGAGAGTGAGCACGGTGCAGCAGGTAGATGACAGCATCATCCACACCAACATGAGGCTGATACGCAAACTGAAGAGGGTCCAAGACAGGGGTCACCAGGGGTCTCAGCTGAGCCAGTACGAGTCTCTCCAGGACCTTCATGACATGTGATGTCAGTGCAACCGGTCTGAAGTCGTTGAGGCCAGATGGGATGGGCTTCTTGGGCACCGGCACTACACAAGAGGTTTTCCATAGCAACGGTATCCTTTCCAGCTTCAGACTCAGGTTGAAGATGAAGTGCAGGATGCCAGACAGCTGTGAAGCGCAAGTCCTCAGGACCCGGGGGTTGACACGATCGGGGCCTGCTGTCTTGCCTTGTTTGACTCTCTCCAGCTGTCTTCTCACCTGGCCAGGTGTCACAGTCATAGGGCTGGTCTTCTCAGTGCGGGTGGGAGTTGGGGGGAGAGCAGAGGTGATAGGCAGGAAGGGATCAGTGGTGAGTTGTTGATTGGCCGTCTGGGGTGGTGTAAAGACTGGAGTGGTGGGGGGTGGAGGGCCAGCAGGGGGTCCAGTGGTGAATCTATTGAAGAAGACATTCAGCTCGTTGGCTCTGTCTGGGCCGCCGTCCTGTTGTTTGGCTTTGATGTTGAAGTCAGTGATCAGCTTCATGCCCTTCCACACGTCCCGGGTGTTGTTCTGCTGGAGCTTGGCCTCCAGCTTCCTCCTGTAGGCGTCCTTACACTCCTTCAGCTGGACCTTGAGTTGCCACTGTATCCTCTTCAACTCGTCCTTATCTCCAGATCTGAAGGCCTGCTTCTTCTTGTTCAGCAGATCCTTCAGCTGGCTTTTCAACTAGCAATAATCGCGTCCTTCTTTCAGTCCTTGGTCTTCCTTGATCTTCTCATGTTCCTTCGACTGATTATCACCACATTCACCACCACAGCTCTCTTCTGCTGTTAGTCTGGTTGGTTAGCTATCACCTGTTTGTCAGTCACTTCAAGTGAGCTGGCATTCAGCCATCAGTCATTCTCCATTACCTTCAGAGGTGTCTTCCAGTCTGACCTCAGGACTTCCTGTTCTCTATGACAGTAACTTGGTTCTGTATGTATATGCTCTGCTGTTATCAGCTGGATTGTTTCTCAGCCTGATCCGAGGGCGAGTCCTTGTGTGGTAGACCTCTAGTTGTGGCTCAGTAGGTAGAGCCACGAACCAGAGGGTTAGCGGTTCGATCCCCGAATGTGCCACATGCCAAAGTGTCCTTGAGCAAGACACTGAACCCAGTTACTCCTAGTGCTTGGCACTGGTGTGTGAATGTGTGTGTGCTTGTGTGAGCGAATGGGTGGATGTGTCTGTGACTGTAAAGCACTTTGGGTACCAATAGGTAAAAAGGCGCTGCATGAAAACAAGACCATTTACCATCTACCTTCCCTCTTCTTCTTTATCCAACCACATTTATCTGGTGGTGTCTCATCCTGGCACACAGCTAAATGTCCTCCAAGTAGAGGAGGTGCACCATTTCTTAGACAGTATCTTGGTAGCGATCAGACCGAGGGGGATCAGGCCAATGCAGAACAGCAGGGGTGAGAGAGCAGCTCCTTGGTATATGCTGAACTTGATGGTGACTTGTGCAGTTGGTTTGAAGTTGTCCTCAATGTTTTCCACGAGTTCCTGATAAAGTTCCTGTTGATGTTTTTCAGCTTTGAGCGCTCCAGGATCCATGTGTGAGGCACTGAGTCATAGGCTTTCTTGTAGTCAATCCAGGCGGTGCACAGATTTGTCAGTCTGGTCACACAGTACCTTATGACTGTTCTACCTACCAGTCGCTGGTGCTTGGCTACTCATGGTGATGGTTACTGGATCCTGACCAGGGCCCCTTGATGCCTGACAGGAGCTTCCATGTTGGAGGTTGGAAGACAGCGACACCCATGTGCCTTATGTCTAGCTCTTCTTGACATGGATGATTTCCGGGGGACACACATTTCTTTGCATTTCCCATCTAAATTTGGGAATAATGGTCAAACTCTATCAACAGTGAAGTGAGCTGAATGAACTGAGGATGGTGCCAGCTAACCGAGATGAACCAAGTCAACTTCAGTGTAATTACAACATAAATAGCGTATGATGTTATTTGCATCATGTACAATCATTAGACACCTGGTCTACAGGATGTAGGATTTGGCTCCACAGAGTCCTTCAACAAATTCCACATGGTTCCAAATGTTTCCTGATGTTGAATGTCTGTGCCTGGGCCTCAAAAGAGTGTTTTTTTTTTGTTCTGCCCCTGAGAATTCAGTCCTGTAGAGTCACTGATTATGAATGGGGACGCAGAAGCTTTGACAGAATTGATCAGACAGAGGTCTAGAATCCTGATGGAGCCAAATAAAGAAGGTTGGATCGCTCTCCATGAAGCGGCTTATTACGGACAACTACAATGTGTGAAGATCCTCATAAGAGGTCAGTAACGAAGTTGATTTCTGCAGTTGTTTGTTTTTAATATCAAACCAGGGGCGTAGCACACATCGTTTATAATACGTGAACACCAGACTTTTGATTGCTGGGGCAGACCTAAATTGTAAATCAAAGATGTGCCATTAATGAGAAAGTTTAAAAGGTTTTAAAGCATTGTTTTATAGATGAAATGTCACATAGTGAAATTGACCTTTGACCTCTGTTAAAGCTTATCCTGAGTCGGTGAACAGATGTAGCTTGAAGAACCAGACTGCTCTTCTGCTGGCGGCCAATCAAGGAAATGTCTCCTGTGTAGAATATCTTCTGAAACATGGAGCCAACCCAAACATCGCCAACAAGGACAGAGACACGCCACTGTCTGTAGGTGAGCTGGGACATCAGTGACTTCACAGAATGACACAGTTTATAAAGGTCACTTTTTTATTGGATCGTGTTCAAGACAAAACCTCTTAAACGTTTTCACATGTTGTGTTTTAGCTTGTGAGCTCCCAAATGAGGCCATTGTGGACCTGCTGCTGAGATCTGGAGCTCAGGTGAATCGCTCCTGTAGGCTGGGAGGAAGTGCTCTTAATGAAGCCTGTATACATGGAAAGCTGCAGCTCTGCAGGATGCTACTGGACAGTGGAGCTGATTTTAATATTAAAAACATCTACAACATCCAACCATTATTCACTGCAGCACAGCATGGACATCCAGATATCGTCCGCCTGCTTGCACGTAAAGGTGTTAACCCTTAGACTTTCAACTTCATCTTTATTGTCTGTCAGGAGCTCAAAGTGTTTGTTCTTTTCAGGTGCAGATATAAATGGACAAGCAGGAGACGGAGCCTCGGCTCTGTTTGAGGCTTGTAAGAACGGCCATGATTCAGTTGTGCAGGAGCTGCTCTCTTTGGAAGCTGATGCTAACCTAGCCACAAAGTCTGGCCTCCTACCTCTTCATGTGGCCGTACAGAACAGTCACACACGGTCTGAATCAAAGGATTTACTGAGTCTGGACTTTAGCCACCACCATTCACTCCTTATCAATTACAAAAAACAATACGACACCACATTCTGACAGATTTCTTTTGTTTTCCAGAATCATGTTGATGCTGATCCCGGTCACCAGCAGAGCCAAAGTCCAGAAGAGCGGCATCAGTCCTCTGCACATCGCTGCAGAGAGGAACAGGGATGAAATCTTGGAGTTGCTGATTCAGTATGGCTTCGATGTCAATGCCAAGCTGTCGCAGCATCGCTGTGTGATGTATACGGACCGGCGGAGTACGGCACTCTACTTCTCTGTCTACAACGGGAACCTGGAAGCCTCTGAAATGCTACTGGAAGCAGGAGCCAACCCCAACCTGGACGTCTTCAACCCGCTGCTCATCGCTGTTCGTCTTGGCTGGATAGAGATGGCAGCGCTGCTGCTAAGGTATGGTGCTGATGTCAATGCTCAGATCTCCACTCACCCGTCCTCATTCCCGTCGGTTGTTCTGCTCAACATGGAGTCTCTGCCCATGCTCAAACTGCTGCTGGACAATGGCTGTAATGCCCGGCCCTGCTTTGACTGTCTGTACGGCCAGAAACGACATCCACCAATCACATCGACACGTCGTCCTGTTGAAGAAATGCAGGTCGGGGGTAATATGCCACCACAGTGCTGCATTCAGGTGAGCCTGGAAACATCATGTAGAAATCCATGTTTGTGTGTGTGTAAGACAAATTGTGTCCTCTATCTTGTTTCAGTTCTGTGAGGCTGTCTCCAACGTGTCTTTGTACCATTTATCTGGTCTGATTATCTCCTTGCTGTTGGACTACGTCAGTCATGTGCATCTCTGCTCGAGGTTGACCGAGATTCTGGAGAGTCGCAGTGACTGGGCACTGATCAAACTGAAAGCTTGTAAGGAACAGGTGTTTTTGAACTATGAGTTTGTACAAATATATCCCAGTCCAGGTTCCAGTAAACAAAGCTTCTAGAAAGTCTGAATCACCACTCAGTGGTTCCTGAAGGAGTTTTCATGTTCTAGAAAATGTGTTTTTAAATACTCTATAAAAAGCTTCTACAAAGCCAATCATCAAAGAGAAAGTGTACAAGCTTGTAGAAGGGATTCTTGGGTTTAAAAGTATACTATGAAATAATCCAAAGGTCATTATTGGGTGTTTGAATTCTCTGAAAGTTATTCTGGGATTCTCAAACCTGAACAAGATAAATACATAGTTTCTGAGTTCTAACAAATATTCTAAACAGCAGTTTTGAAAACTTGTGTCAGATAGTAAAAGAAGAAATGATTAGTCTGAAATGTTGACACTGTCCTTATGTGTTTTATTTCAGTTCCTCCTCATCCTCTGATGCAACTCTGCAGACTCAAGATCCGTCACCTGGTTGGAGTCCAGCGACTCAAACTGCTCCACACTCTGCCACTTCCTGTCAGACTCATCCGCTTCCTGCACTACGATGTCTGCTCTTCACTCACCTGACATTGCCTGGTGGATGAGTCAGCGTTGATGATGACAAAGTGTAGTGACGACTGAGAATGTTTAGGAAGGAAAGATCTGAAGATGTTCATTAATCTTTGACCTGATAGGGACAGAAGTGTCCTTTGCCAGCTGAATTTTTTTGATAACTTAGTGGTGGTAATGCTTTTTGCTATCATATTTGGTAAAGGTGTGTATTTTTTAGCAAATTTTGATATTTCAAACTCAAATCCCATAATACTCTATTTTTACTCTGTGTAACCTAAATTGTTACCCTAACCCTAACCCATCAAGGGACGAAAGTGTCCTCTTCAAAAACGCCATGAAAATAACATATGTTAATAAAAATTTTCCACTTTGTTTTACATAAAGCTTTTAATCAGCCCTAATCATAAATACCAAATGTTTGATTAATTTCAGAATTTTGACCATTTATATTCCAGTGTTTGTGATGGCATCAAAATTAAAGTAAAGAAACACACAAAAATTGAAATATTTTCAATAATCTAAATGCAAAGTGGATTTTTTCTTGGGGGGATTATTAGAGCCTTGGATATGTCAATGATTAGTAGCAACATTGATACTGATGGAATTTTTTTGTAGTGTCAGATTCAACTCCCATTAAAACCCATTAAAACTGCAATTGCAAGCTGCACTTTGGCTTTTTCCACATTCACTCTGATTCATGTGTCTTTGAAGTAACAGAATGAAAGGTATAGTTGAAAAACCCTCAATTACACACACACACACAAACACACACACACACACAGGTCAATACAGAGATAACTATGAGCACTATAACATCATCTCTGCATCATAACAAACTTGGGAGCTGCAAACCACAGCAGGGCAACAAGTTAACACGGCCTGGAACCATCCACTCCTCCCTCTTCTACTTTGCCAAGATCCACACAGCCGTCTCCTACATCCCAAAGTGTGGCAAGAACGTGCTGCTGCTCAGCATTGAACACAAGGAGCCAGCCATTAGTGATGAGGTCCACCAGAGGTCCACCAGAAGCCCAAAATAATCCTGCAAAAGCGGTGTGGACAACCTGGATAAGGTATGCGCAATTGTGCATCAATTACGCACACGCTTTATTATTACTGGATTTATGTTCTTCTCTGAGATACATTTAGGGCATTTATTATTCTGTTTTTCTTTCATTCATTCATTCATTCATCTTCTGTAACTGCTTGTTCCTGTGAAGGGTCGGGGGGTCTGCTGGAGCCTATCCCAGCTGTCATTGGTCTAGAGGTGGGGTCTACCCTGGACAGGTCTCCAGTCTGTCCCAGCTGTCATTGGTCTAGAGGTGGGGTCTACCCTGGACAGGTCTCCAGTCTATCCCAGCTGTCATTGGTCTAGAGGGGGGGTCCACCCTGGACAGGTCTCCAGTCTATCCCAGCTGTCATTGGTCTAGAGGGGGGGTCCACCCTGGACAGGTCTCCAGTCTATCCCAGCTGTCATTGGTCTAGAGGTGGGGTCTACCCTGGACAGGTCTCCAGTCTATCACAGGGCTAACACAGAGAGACACTCACACCTACGGCCAATTTAGAATCACCAATGAACCTAACCAGCATGTCTCTGGACGGTGGGAGGAAGCTGGAGAACCTGGAGAGAACCCACGCAGACACAGGGAGAACATGCAGACTACACACAGAAAGGAACCAGTCGGCCTGGATTAGAACCCAGAACCTTCTGGCTGGGAGGCATCAGTGCTGACCACCACTCCACTGTGCCGCCCAGTTTTTCTTTCATTTTTTTTAAAATAACAATTTATATATTTAGGTGCGATGAGGGAGAATAGCCTATTTTTTGCCGTGTGTAGGTGCCTACAGCTGTCACTGAAAGACCTGCTGACCTGTTGGCCACTGATTTTGTTTTACAACATCCTGGTTGTCTTTGCTTTTAACTCTTTTGTGCTGTGGATGGCTGTGTATCCAACCTGGAACCAGAGCAAATTGTACAAACGCCGAATTTTCCTGGAGGAGCTGGGAATAGCATCGATCACTCTGTAAATGCAACGACGCCCCCGCACACCAAGACAGGGTGGCAGACCCACACGGAAAGAACCTATATGAGGATATATGCGCATATATGAAACCTATATGCAGTTTATGTGTGCATATATACGTTATATATGCACATATATGATAATATATATGCACATATACATATTATCATATATGCACTATATTGCTTCTTTATATCCACATGTAAGCCCTACATGTAGATACAAGATATGTCTCCTATATAGCTCATATACCCAGTGGCAGGTGTCATACCTATTGTACATATATAAGTGAACGTATAAGTACATATATGTAACTATATATGTGCATATATGTACATATAATATATGAAAACGGCCAATTTTATGTATGTCAAATATATTCAAAACCTATATTAGAACCTATATTAAAACCTATATGTTTATATAGGTTCTTTCCGTGTGGGGAAGCATGAGGGCCCCAGCAAGGGTAGGACAGTGCCTGTATCAATGGGTACTGTCAAAGAAAAATGCGAGGTACCGGGCAGGGCCTTCAACACGTAATCTCTAGGTTCTTGGAGTCTACAGGTATCTAGAATATATTCAGAGTCCAAAAGAATCACTGGAGAAGCCAGAGTTTGATGCAGGCAGAGTTTATTCTCAAAAAACTCAAGATTGATTCTGGATGCCATGCGAGTTCAGACTGATTTCATGGTGTTGTGCCTCTGTTTTCATAGTATGTGGTCCTTCATTAACATATGGGGCTGGACACAGCCATTTACCAAAAAAACACAGTACTTCATTCATTCATCTTCTGTAACCGCTTGTTCCTGTTAAGGGTCATGGGGTCTGCTGGAGCCTGTCCCAGCTGTCATTGGGCGAGAGGCGGGGTCCACCCTGGACAGGTCTCCAGTCTATCGCAGGGCTAACACAGAGAGACAGACAACAAAACACAATACTTTTGCTCTGTAAATACCTGTGTCTTCCTTTACCAGGTTCGCTCCTTCTGCTGACAATAATTGTGTCTAGACATAGACCCTAATCCCATCAATAGAGTATATTGTCATCCATCACTTGTCACAATTATCTTTATCATTATTATATTTTATTTTATATTTTAATTATAACCTTTATTAAACCAGACAAATTGAGATCAAGACCTCTTTCACAAGGGTGACGGAGGTCTTGATCTCAATTTATCTGGTTTAATCTGGCTTGGAGGAGTTGATTTTGCTTTGAGGTGCATTTTTTTCAAAATGGCGGGGGGAAATGGGCGTGGTCTATTCCATTAGAACCAGAATCAGAGGGAGAAAGAATTTTGTTTCTAAGGCACACGGTTGTGGAGATATGAGCCAAAACGTAAATTGGCTTATTATAGCGCCACCTAGCTGTAGGCATGTGTAATGACGCCTTGGCAAACTGACATGATAGGACTTCTACCAAGTTACCAGGTTTGATGCCTTTGGTCTTTGCAGTTTGTCCTGAGCAGACACCTTTAGGGAAAAAGAAAAAACCGAAGGTGAGAGCGAAGGGGAAGGCGAAGAAGAAGAATAAAGATTGCAACAAAATCAATAGGGATCCTGCAACGTCGTTGCATGAACCCCTAATGATCAGACATTAATCAAATATTTGGTATTTATGATTAGGACTGAAGCTGATTAAAAGATTTATGTAAAAATGGTCAAAGTAACAATTTTTAAATCAGGTATGAAGGTTAAACTGTGTTGATCATGTTCACTGTGTGACTACTGAAATATGATAGAAGACGTTTAATGTAATATCAGTAACATATATTTTGTTGGGCTGATCTCACTGCAGGTTGTTTCAGATGTCTCAACACTGAAACTTTATGTAGCTCAGCTTTGACTTGAAGATCACTTCCATGCAGCAGCTGTTCCTAAAAATAACATGCACACACAGACAAACACATGTTGGTATGGCTATCGTTGTGAGGACAGCCATTAATAATGCATACCCAAACTCCTGACCTTATCATCAAAACAAGTGACCGTAACCTAAAATTTATTATCATTTTAACACTAAAACCCAATCTCAATGCAGAAATCATCTTTTGAAATTTTATTCAAAAAGTGAAGTCTTGTGAAGTGAAGGCCACAGGGTATAGAGTATTAATTATCAACAGAGCACATACTAAGCATCTAAGTTTATTATCAGACAGGCTACTACTGATGTACTTGTCAAACATAAAGGTTAACATAACAGAGATTAGCAGGATTAACCCTGGACAAACTTTAGATTAATAAAGTTTGAATCCAGTTATGAAGAAGCTCATCTTTCTGGATCTGAGCATAACAGAATTCAGGTGATTCAGCTGTTGTGGTTGTGCTGCAGCTTCATGTAAGTGCACCTGCAACATTAGAGTCAGCAGGTCCTTAAAATAAAACATCCGAGAGTAACCCCACTGCCACAGACAGCCACACAGTGTCATGTGCAGATTCCATTACAGACAGACCAACACAGCAAACCACTCGGAAGAAACACAGAACGCTGTAACTCAGAGGGAAACCCTCATTTATAAGACAGGTGAGCACTTTGTCAAAGTTATAATCTCTGTTTTATTTCTAAAACTCTAGAAAAAGTTGTTGCTGATCAGTTGTGTGACCATTTAAACAGGAATGGTTTGTTTGAAGAGTTTCAGGTTTTAGAGTTCATCAGAGAACAGAAACAGCTCTGGTTAAAGTCACCAATGTGTGATCAAGAATAAAGGAACAGCATTAGACTGGTTTGAATCCTATCTGTCAGACAGATTCCAACAATGATTCTTCTACTTATACTAAAGTTAGTTGTGGAGTTCCTCAGGGTTCTGTGCTAGGACCAGTACTCTTCACATTATACATGTTTTCCTTAGGAAATATTATCAGGAAACACTGCATCAACCTCCATCTCTATGCAGATGACACCCAGCTATATTTATCTATCAGCTGGTTAAACTCATTAAAGACATGAAGGACGAGCTTTAACTGTCTCCTTCTAGACTCAAACAGAAGTCCTTGTATTTGTCTCTAAACTCCTCAGAGCTTCACTCTCTGATCATTTAGTTTCTCTGGATAGCTTGGCCTCCAGTTCTACTGATATCTGATCAGATGATATCCTTTAACTCCAGGACATGTCCTTTAACTCCAGGACATGTCCTTTAACTCCAGGACTGTCTTCTTTTATCCTGTCTCAGAGTTGAGGATCTAGAGGCTGGATCACTGTCATTCTTTGTGATCAGGCTGATCCACATAGCTCTCTGGAAAGACTCCAACTGATTCACATCACTGCAGCCAGAGATCACATTACTACAGTTTTAGCTTCTCTTCATGGGCTTCCATCCAAGGCCCTTAAAGGCCGAGCTACATCTGAGCTCAGAGACCCCCCAGTAAGGTTCTGTCTTCCTGGTGGTTCCTAGAGGTTCTCCAGTAGAGAGTGGGAGGTAGAGCTTTCAACTATCAGGACCCTCTCCTGAGGAACCAGCTCCCAGTCTGGGTTCAGGATGAAGGTTTCTGATAAAGTTTAGTCAGTTAGTGATGATGCTATAGGTCTAGGCTGCTGGGGGACTTCCCATGATGCTATAGGTCTAAGCTGTTGGGGCACTTCCCATGATAATATAGGTCTAAGCTGTTGGGGGGCTTCCCATCCTGCTATAGGTCTAGGCTGCTGGGGGACTTCCCATGATGCTACACTGTGGTGTATCTTAAATATATTTACTACTACTACTGAAGCAGAACTTGAACAAATCCTTGTCACTTTTTTTCAGGATCACAAAGATGGTTCACTTTTTACCAGGGTATGTTGCCATGGTAACCAATTTTTATGCTGCGCACATAACCTGCGCCAGAGCAACATGTATGAAAGCTCCTCCATTCAGTGTCTTAATTCCTTTAATGGACCTCCATGCATAAACAGTGATGGCATCTCAGGAAGACGTTGGCATCTACATGTTTGTGACTGGCGCAACCACCACCACCATGTCTTTGTGAAAAAGTTAACTTGGAAACCATGGGATGGCGACCACCACAATTTGTTAGATATGTCCAGAATAACCTTACAGATGAAAATGTTATCATCTCAATAGAAAAGTTTGTGTTTCTTTCTGTTTGTTTCAGACCGCTGAACATCTCTTCAGCATCATGGCAGCACCGAGCATTTCCCACTCTGGTTCAGCAGCTCCAACTCTGGCCTTCGAGGATTATTCTCTCTACAGTAATCTGAGTGATGACGAGCTACTGCAGCTCGCCATAGAGCGCAGTCTAACTGACGCTCACTACAACACAACCAACTCCACCAGCAACACTGCCATTGTCCAGCCTCTTCATCACCCTGACAACAAACAGACATCGTCAGCCACAAACACAAACCAACCCAGCTGCAGCTCCCACAATGCACCTCCACATTGCAGATCCCATAATCCACCTGGCCAGACCACTGCACATTACAGTTCTCCAAACCCTCCGAGTGAGAAGCCTCCTGATCCGTATGTAGCTCCAATTTTATTTTCCTCTTCCTGTTCAGACCTGAAACAAAATCTCTCACTAACAAACAGTCATGACTTTAAGTGATTGTACAGTTCCATGTGTTTGTTCTCCAGACTATAAGCTCCAAGTCTCAGTGTTAAAACGAGCAGTGTAGTATAGAATTAGCACAGTTTAGAGGTTCAAAGTAAATGAGTGGGAAAATCACAAGTGTGAAAAGGGTCTGTTGAGGTGAAATGTCTGGTGGAAAAACACACATCATGTCCTGAAGATGTAGATGAACTACCATCAAGAAACAACTTCAGTACCAGAATGAGTGCCAGAACCTCAGAGGGTTCAGCACCAGGTCCAAACTAATGGTAAACTTTAATACACTCATGAAACAAAGCAAAAGCTTCTATCAGCTGATCCCAGTCTGACTGACCAGACTGAAGACAGAAAAGGAAGAGTCTAAAGTGAAGGACATCGGCAGGAGGATACTAAGTTCTTCAGTCATAGTGATTCTGTTTGACGTCATGTCCGCTTACTTCTGACCCCTTGAACTCGGGGCTCGGTGTGTTAAAGGTTTGTATTTAACATTATTGGTGTCGCTCTGAATAAAGTTCGGTATTTAACAATGTTGAATGTGTTGGAGAGCCAACACGTGGAACTGACTGGTTTTATCAGTGGTTATTTTACAGCACTGAGACAGAAAGCCTTCATGTTTTCAAGATAAGAAAAATTAAGAAATAATAACTCCACCAGCAGCACAAGTTGCATGTCACTGACTGTTTCTAGCTCATTCAAAAGCTCAAACACATAATAATAATAATAATAATAATACATTTTATTTATAGGCGCCTTTCACGTCACTCAAGGTCACCGTACAAATTGTTTAAAATAAAACACAATTCAATACACAAAATAGTTAAAATAAAACACAATTAAAGTACACACAAGCATAATATAGAACATATAGAACATACAAATGACAGATAGAATGGGAGATAGAAGTGAGACTATGGAATGGAGTAGGCCTGTCTGAATAAATAAGTTTTGAGCTGAGATTTGAAGGTGGTGACTGAGTCTGAATTTTTTAAGTGTTCCGGGAGGGCGTTCCACAGGCAGGGGGCTGAACGGGAGAAAGCTCTGAACCCCATGGTGGTCAAGCGAGCAGGTGGGATGGTGAGTTGCTGTGATGAGGATGACCTAAGAGTGCGGGTAGGAATGTTTATTTGGAGCAGGTTAGTGAGGTAGTGAGGGGCGAGGTTGTTTAATGCCTTGAAGGTGAGAAGTAGGACTTTGTAGATGATACGGAATTTGACAGGAAGCCAGTGGAGTTGCTGCAGGACCGGTGTTATGTGACTTATGGAGGGGGTTCTAGTGATGATTCGTGCGGCGTAGTTTTGAACCAGTTGTAGCTTATGGATGGATTTGTCAGGTAAACCAAATAAAAGGGAGTTGCAATAGTCCAGACGGGACGTGACCAGACTATGGACAAGAGTGGCAGTATTTTCAGGTGAGAGGGATGGACGGAGACGGGAGATATTGCGTAGGTAGAAATAGGCTGAACGGGTAATGTTGTTAATATGAGAATGGAAAGAAAGAGTGGTGTCAAGGATGACACCCAGACTCTTAACCTGGGGAGAGGGGGAGACTGGGGAATTGTCAATTTGAATAGAGAAGTTGTTTCATGAATACATGAACTGTTCAACATCTCTGCTCACAGGCCTCAGACCGATTAACAGACAAGTTGGTCCAAGCAATCTGAACAGCCGGTTGTAAGCTGTTGTATTTGACACTGTCTGCTCTGACTGGCTACTGAGCTTGTCTTTGCCTGGTTGTTGTCTTGGTACTGACAGGAAGACATTTGATGGGACAGTGAGTCGGTTCATGACAGGTTCTGGGAAGAGGATGATGGCATATCGCAGAGCAGACGGCGGCCTGGTTCATATCGCTCCAGAACCTGATGAGTGAGTTTGGTTGTGGTCATCAGACATCTCTGTATATGGAATCACCTGTGTCACCTGACTCACCTGTGTGAACTTTGTAACGTCAGGCATGATATGGTTGAATGGTCAGTGAAGAGCAGGTCCAACCAGGTGAGAAGGTGTAGACGTGCACACGTGGCTGATTGTGGTTTTCCTTGCAGGGAGGAGGAGCCTCTCTTCAGAGCTATCAGTTTAGGTGACGTGAGTAGAGTCAGAGCCCTGGTGATGAGTCCAGGAACAAACCTGATGCTGCCGAGTAAACCGGGCTGGCTAGCGGTTCACCAGGCAGCGTGGTATGGCCAGGACACCTGTCTGAGAGTGCTGCTGGCAGGTAAGTCCACATGCAGACACCGTCACAGAGACATCAAGGCGTCCTGAAGACAGGGGCTTTTTGTCTGTGATTGTCTGAATAGCTCAGCCGGGGATGACCAACAAGAGGACAGAACGCGGGGAGTCGCCGCTGCTGATAGCCGTCAGCAAAGAGCAATTTCGATGCGTTGAGGTTCTGCTAGAAAATGGAGCTGACATTGAGGCCGCAAACTATGATAAAGAGACTCCACTCTACAAAGGTAACACACCCCAGGGACAAGATAATTTCTTTACCTGAGTTTATTGGATTGTTTGTTTTTTGCAGTGGAGTACGAATGCTAACGCAACAGCTGAGCAGAAACACCAAGTCCAGATAACTTGTAAACTGTGCTCTGTTTTTTTTGGTGGATTGGCATGTCCAGGAGTTAGAGTAGAGACTGACAAGGTCTGTACTATGTGTGGAGGGTCTTTTAACAAACTTTTTTGCTCCCTGTAGCCTGTGAGAGGAACAATGCTGCCATTGTGGCGTTGCTACTGAACCACGGAGCGGCAGTGAACACTCGCTGTATTCAGGGCTGGACTGCTCTGCAGGAAGCTGTGGTTCGAAACAACGTGGAGATCTGTGAAATGCTGCTGAAGGCTGGAGCCAAACTCAATCTCACCAACATGTACGGCATTGCGCCGCTGTTCACCGCAGCTCAGACCGGGCAGCTTGCCACGCTGCGCTTCCTCCTCAAACATGGTGAATGAGGGATTATCTACAGATGAACATGTTTACTGCCATTACTAACTCATAGTGCTAACATATCACTCCACTGTGTCTCCTGCAGGTGCGGACATTAACAGTCAAGCAGCTGATGGAGCAACACCTCTGTACGAAGCCGCTAAAAATGGACACGAGGAAACTGTTGAGTTCCTCATTTCCCAGAATGCTAATGCCAACAAGCCTGGAAAGACGGGACTGTTGCCTCTCCACATCGCTGCCCAAAGAGGAAGTGAAACGTAGGATCAATAGACGTCAGTAGACGTCAGTGGATCTCAGTAGATGTTAGTAGACTTAAGTAGACTTAAGTAGATGTCAGTAGATGTCAGTAGATTACAGTAGATGCCAGTAGATGTCAGTAGATGTCAATATATGTCAGTGGATGTCAGTAGATGTCAATATATGTCAGTGGATGTCAGTAGATTTCATAGATCTCAGTAAATGTCAGTAGATGTCAGTAGATTTCAGTAGATGTCAGTAGATGTCAATATATGTCAGTGGATGTCAGTAGATTTCATAGATCTTAGTAAAATGTCAGTAGATCTCAGTAAATGTCAGTAGATGTCAGTAGATTGATAGTTCTGTGATTGATCTCAGTAGACGTCAATAGCTGATGTCAGTAGATGTCAATAGATGTCAGTAGATGTCAATAGCTGATGTCAGTAGATGTCAATAGATGTCAGTAGATGTCAGTAGATGTCAATAGCTGATGTCAGTAGATGTCAATAGATGTCAGTAGATGTCAATAGCTGATGTCAGTAGATGTCAATAGCTGATGTCAGTAGATGTCAATAGATGTCAGTAGATGTCAGTAGATGTCAATAGCTGATGTCAGTAGATGTCAGTGGATGTCAGTAGATGTCAACAAATATCAGTAGATGTTTGTTAATGATACAGATACAGATCAGGATTCAGATACAGATGTGAATTCCACATAAATCACTCAACACATCATCCTGCTTGCTTCCTGTCATCCAATCAGATCAGGCCAGGCAAATTCTTGTTCTTTTTTTCGTTTCCAGGATTGTCTCCATGTTGATGTCAGCCACCAGTAAGGCCAGAGTCTGGCGAACTGGTATCAGTCCGCTGCACCTGGCCGCTGAGCGCAACCGTAATGACGTCTTGGAGACTCTGATTGAGGCCGGCTTCGACGTCAACGCTCAGCTGTCTGACGAGCGGTCCAAACTCTACGAGGACCGCCGCAGCACCTCGCTCTACTTTTCAGTCATCAATGGAAACATTGAAGCTGTTCGCATGCTGCTGGCTGCCGGTGCCAATCCAAACCTGGACGTGTTCAAGCCTCTGATGGTGGCAGCCAGGCTGGGCTGCATCCAGACCGTCACCCTGCTGGTGGAACACGGTGCCGACATCAACGCCAGCATCCCCACCCACCCCACCACCTTCCCTGCTGTCTACATGTTCTCCATGAAGTACCTGCCCCTCTTCAAGTACCTGCTGGACCACGGAGGCCACGCCCTCTCCTGCTTTGACTGTGTGTATGGCAGCCGGCCTCATCCACCAATCAAAACCACCCGAGCGGAGAGGGATGCCGACCAAGTCCTCCCAGAAAGAGGCGTCCAGGTGAGACATTGAGCCGATCTCCATTCAACACGTCTGGATTAAAGCTGTCCCTGGTTGACTGACAGTCCTGTGATTGATTGATAGTCCTATGATTGATTGACAGTTCTGTGACTGATTGACAGTTCTATGATTGATTGACAGTTCTGTGATTGACAGGTCTGTGAGTGATTGATAATTCTGTGATTGATTAATAGTCCTGTGGGTCACAGGTCTTTGATTGACTGATAGTCCTGTGATTGATTGACAGCTCTGTGATTGATTGATAGTCATGTGATTGATTGATAGTCCTGTGATTGACTGACAGGTCTGTGATTGATTGATAGTCTTGTGATTGATTGATAGTCATGTGATTGATTGATAGTCCTGTGGCTGACAGGTCTGTGATTGATTGACAGTCCTGTGATTGATTGACAGTTCTGTGATTGATTGTCATGTGATTGATTGACAGTCCTGTGATTGATTGATAGTCATGTGATTGATTGATAGTCTTGTGATTGATTGACAGTTCTGTGATTGATTGATAGTCTTGTGATTGATTGACAGTTCTGTGATTGATTGACAGTCCTGTGATTGATTGACAGTCATGTGATTGATTGATAGTCATGTGATTGATTGACAGTTCTGTGATTGATTGACAGTTCTATGATTGATTGACAGTTTTGTGATTGATTGATAGTCTTGTGATTGATTGACAGTTCTGTAATTGATTGACAGTTCTGTGATTGATTGATAGTTCTGTGATTGATTGATAGTCCTGTGATTGATTGACAGTCCTGTGATTGATTGACAGTTCTGTGATTGACAGGTCTGTGAGTGATTGATAGTTCTGTGATTGATTGACAGTTTTGTGATTGACAGGTCTGTGATTGATTGATAGTCCTGTGATTGATTGACAGCTCTGTGATTGACTGATAGTCTTGTGATTAATTGACAGTTCTGTGATTGACTGATAGTCCTGTGATTGATTGATAGTCATGTGATAGATTGACAGTCCTGTGATGACTGATAGTCCTGTGATTGATTGATAGTCATGTGATTGATTGATAGTCATCAGTTTGTATCATAAGATTCCACATGTACACTTTAGTCAGATATGTGTATCTATGACAGATGTATGTTTATCTTGCTGTTCTCTTCTCTTCTCTCTTTGCTGTTCTCTTCTCTCTTTCTTCTGTCTGTACCCGGCTGGCCTTAGGCAGATGGGTCCCTCCATATGAGCTGGGTTCTGCTCGAGGTTTCTTCCTGTTAAAAGGGAGTTTTTCCTTGCCACCGTTGCCTTCAGGCTTGCTCTGGGGGTTTCAGGCCGGGTTTTTGTAAAGCGTCTTGAGACGATTTGTATTGTTATTGACGCTATATAAATAAAATTGAATTGAAAATTGAATTGAATTGATTGATTGACAGTCCTGTGATTGATTGACAGTTCTGTGAGATGATCTCCGTCCCCAGTATCTGTCGCTGGGCAGGGCCAATAATTGACGTCATACTGGATTACGTTGGACATGTGACTCTCTGCTCCAGACTGATGGAACACCTGGACAGTTACTCTGAGTGGAGCACCATCAAGGAAAAAGCAGGTGAATAACTGATGATCAGCTGATAACTGATGATCACATGGTACTGGTTGTACTGGTTGTGGTACTGGTTGTGGTACTGGTTCCATCTGCTTTTGTTGCAGCGCCACCCCGGCCTCTACTGCAGCTCTGCAGGCTACAGATTCTGCAGCTGGTTGGACGTCGAAGCTTGAAGAGGCTCCCGCTGCCTGGAGGTCTCCTCCGCTTCCTCCAACACCAGGAGGTGTTCCTGGACGACTACTGACATGTGCCCACTCTGACCGGCCCATCCCCTGGTACTGATCAATAACGTGATGGAGACAGTCAAACATCCAGGATGTGAACACAGTAGATGTCAGGATCTGTTTTCGTTTTTATCCATTTCCTGTTTTACTTTGTAGTGTGTTCTGTTGTGTTGCTGTTAGTTTTGTTTCCTGTTTTTTCCCTCCTTTGTGATTACTGTCTCTGCCCTAATGTGTTTCACCTGTGTCTTGTTCCCCGGTGTATTTGAACCCTGTCTCATTCCCCTTGTCTTTGCCAGATTGTCTTAGTTACCTCGTGTTCAAGCTCTCTCGTGTTTTTTCCTACCCGCCTCCTGTGTATGATCTGTTCTGTTATTTTTTAACGTTTGGATTTTGCTCGTTCCCTGTCTGCTGTGTTTACCTGATTCTGTCTGTCTTTTTTTGTATATCGACCTTCTGCGACCATTGAATTAAAGAGCTTGTTTTGTGGACTGTACATTTGCCTGGTTTCTCCTGTTTGCACTTGGGTCCCAGCACCCCAGCCCCTTCACAGTAGCATGTGTGAGCCTGGTCCTGATTTTTATTTGATTTTGATCAACAAATTTAAGGAATGATCGATGATGATCGAATGATTATCGACTGATCGTTGATTGATCATCGATTATCGATTGATTGTTGTTCAGTCATTGTCTTCGTGGTTGTCAGACGCTAAAAGAGAACCGGGAGTTCCTTCAGTGAAACGCTTGGTCTGCTGTTTCTGTGGCTGATGATGATGATGATGATGATGAAGACTGCAGCATGTGAACATAGACTCGGAGGATTTATCAATGTTCACAGTGATGTCACCGTTATTTTTATGAGAAATTAATCAGCTGATTGTCGCCACGGCAGCAGAAACAGATGATGTCATGTCTTCCTGTGTCATTAAACCAGCAGCAGCTCCCACTTGTCTCTGATAATTAATCTGAGCGGATCAATAACCTCCATTAACGAGGACATGATGACAACATAACAGTCTGAACTCTTTCATCTTCCACAGCCTGAGATAATAAACTACATTCAGATTAGTTATTAATATCTGTTGTCTGATCTAAACCTCTGTTCTTGATTGGTCCGTCAGCTTTTCTGTTGGCCTCCCATTGGTTGACTCTGATCAACCTGTCTCTTCTCTTTATTAAAACTTATTTTGCCTGGAAGCTAAAAGTCTGAGTTTCTGACCTGAAGTTGCTGCATGTCGTTAGTTTAGGTTCTTGTTTCCTGCTTCGTGGCATCACTCAGGTGGAGACCTCTGATTGGTTGGTTTAATAAGACATAACCACCTGCAGATTCAGTGAAAGTAAGTTCACTTACTGTCCAACACTCAGGTCACAAACAACAAACAAAAACAAAACAAAACAAAACAAAAAACTGTTAAATGTTTGCTTTCTGATTAATGTGATTAATCTTCTCCTCTTCCTCTTCCTATTCTACCTTGTCTCCCTCCTCATCTTCCTCCTCCTCCAGTTTCTAATAACTCTGGAACCTTTACATTTACTGTGGTTGAGATAGACGATGCAGCGATGCTGAGCTCGTATTAGCTGACTGTATTTTCAGGTTTTATTTTAAGAGATGCACCTGAACGCACCACACACACACACACCCACACACACACACACACACCCACACACACACACACACACACACACACACATTCTCTCTCCTCACAGTTTTTATTAGGATTTCAGACCCAGATCAGCAGAGACGCTGAAGTTTCAGGAGAAGCAGCATCTAGTTTGATCTGGACTCTGGTGTGATCTGGATCCTGGTTTAATCTGGTGTGATCTGGATCCTGGTTTAATCTGGACTCTGGTGTGATCTGGACTCTTGTTTGATCTGGACGCTGGTGGACCTGACCAGAACCTGTCTGGACTAAACCAGGATCTGTTCAGGGTACTGGGATGATGCTGGCTTTTTTCCTTGTGGCGTTCTTTCAGTTCTTCCAGGTAAGATGTTCCCACAGTTAAATCAGAAATATTAAAAACTAATTTTTAAAAGTTGTTAATAAAAACACCAGAGAAGTGTCATTTAAATAAAAAGATAGAATAGAATGAATGAATAGAATAGAATGTCTTTATTTGTCATTGTGGTGCAACAAAATGAAGGTGGCCTGAGGTCCCCTTTAGGTGCAGTAACTCTCAGGTGTAGCTGTCGGCCGCCATCCTCTCTGTCTGAGCCTGAAAGCAGAAAAACGTTCACACTGTCCAGACCTTAACTCACCTGGTGTCTGCAGATTAGCTGGTCGGTGTGTCCACGCGTTGCCATGAAGACAAGCTGCCAGTGTTGCCCTTACATCCTGTTGCCTCCTCCTCCTCCTCCTCCTCCTCCTCCTCATCTTCCTCCTCCTCCTCCTCCTCCTCCCAGACAGGTGACGTCCACAGGTAAACATACAGCTCTCTTTCATTCACCTGTTCAGGTGTACTTTGCCTCAGACCCACTGCATGCTGGGAAATCTTGATTGTTGATCTCATTGCTCACTGACATCTGTGTCAATGATCATGTGAACATATGACTGCAGTCCTATTGAGTTCACCTGTGTGGGCGGGGCTTTGTGATTGACAGCTGGTTGGATAATCTAACAGTCTAATTACACTGGTTAAGAAGATTAAAGAGCAGTTTTAATGTTGGAGGACGTCCTCACTAATCCTGGTCCATCATCATAATCTCCTGTTGTGTCTCAGTGTCTGTGACTGGTCCAGATGTGACGTCTGAACATCTGTCCACTCCGATATTGATCTCCATCACCTGTACATCACTGATCATGTTATTGATTGGCTTCATTGTGTGTTTCGTAGAAATCAGGTGAGTATGGTTTTTGTTCCTCTCCGTCTCCAAACACAAACAGCTGATCAGTGTTTACTGTGATCAGCTGTTTGTGTTTCAATAAATCTGATTAATACGTCTAACACATAGACTGTATATAAACATGGACACCACGTCTCCTCTTCCTGTCATTGGTCAAACTGACTCTATGTTCCCGGGGATACGGGCGGCGCCATCTTGTTTTTTGAGATTGGATCCAGAGTCTGATCAGTACGGTCTGAGGGCGGAGCCACGTGGAGCCGTGATATTGATGCCCCGCCCACACTTCCTCCAGACTCATTCATGTTTTAGTTTCATTAATACTACGCTCTGCTCTACCTCCACCTGGTACAAGGACATGATGGATTAGACACTGGACTAGTTTATTTATTTATTTATTTATTCCAACTCTCACGGTCCTACAGGACTACTTCACAGAGCAGTTGGCATGGCAACTTGTAGTGATCATGAGGTTACATCCTGAAACTAACCTTGAAAAAAAAAATTTGTTAGTGTTTTAGTTTGGCCCAAGTCCCGCCCACTAACATGGAGGGGGTGGAGCTTATGACCTATACTGCAGCCAGACACCAGGGGGAGCTCTACTTGATTTGGCTTCACTTTAGATGAGCTGTTCTATCTTTCTACTGTCTATGCTCTAAATCAGGGATGGGCAACCTAAATGATGGATGGGCCACAGTTTTTCATCGACACTACCTGAGGGCCACATAGGACCGAACACTTAACCAGATATGATAAAACTGCCATTTTAAATATGTTTGTGTTTATTGAAGCAAACTAAAAATAACCACTTACTGTGATTTTTAGTTATTTTTTCATTAATTTGTGCATTTTTACACTAATAAAGAGTTCAACATTTCCCCTGTATACCCACTCTACCTCACCACTACCAGCAGTGGCCACTGGTAAAAAGCTGCCTTTGTTTGTGTACTTCTGATTTAAGGTCCGCTACGATAGCAGCCCTTGCAGCTTCAGTATACTTCTCATATTTAGCTTTTGTGCAACGTGTTGTAGCAGCGACTTAGTTTGGAATCCTTCAGGTCAGATAACGTCTCTAAACAGACTAAGCACATAGGTTTACTTTACATTCTGTGAACAGATAATCTTCTTTCACCTGAAACACACCAGTTTCTCGATCGAGTTTTCTCTCTCCTCCGCTCTTAGCCACGGCTCAACGTCTCTTCTTCACTGGTGGAGAAGACACGGTGGAAGCGTGTACGAGGCGGCATCTGCATTAGAGGCGCCATCTAGTGGCCAACGGTGTCATTATAACTGATTCAGTGCCGCAGAGGATACAGATTTATAATGATCAAAAATTAATCTAAGGGCCACGTCGAGTGAGGTCGCAGTTGCCCATCCCTGCTCTAAATCTTAACAAAATATAAATACCGCAGCCATTTACGTATTCCACAGCCATGTTTTATTAATTGAGTTTATTATTTATTATCCTGTTTTCTGTTTCTTGTCTTTTATGACTGAGTGATTTTTAAACTGTGTCTGTTAGAAAACCTCGGAGGAAACAAGAGAACACAAACAGCGTGGAACAGGAAACAGCAGCACATTGAAGTAATGAACTCAACAAAGACGCCACAGTTTCAGTCTGAAGACACTAAAATAACAGCGGTTCTGCTGCAAGAAAACCTGGTAGGAACATAAAGCTAGGTGATATTTATTAATGTGAGTCCAGTAAATCTATAAATACATAAACTGTAAAACATGTTGACACTGTTTTTGTCGTTCTCTAACTGGAAACTTTCAACAATCAATAAAAACTTCTCTTCTGCTGTTAACATGACGCTGTCTCCTCAGTAAAATGTGTCTGTTTGATGCCTCACTCCTTAGAAAACATCAGGGTCATGGTTTGAAAATTACCCACAATGCCTCTGTCTTAGTTCAGTGGTTCACAGCTGGAGCCAGAATTGTTCTGATGTTTGATGCTTGGTTGGTGACTGAGACAGACTCTTCATGGAGGAAGAGCTTTAAAGGAGCTTTCATTCATGGTCATCACTAGGTGGTGGTATGAACTATGAAATGACACGTAGCATTTTCATGATGTAATGTGTGTAACAAACATGTGATGGTCTTTTGCTCTACCAGGCTGAGGGAGACACAGGAAATGGTTCCAGGTTCTGAGTCTGGGTTATCTGAAGGTTCCTCCAGGTCCTGGTTTATCTGAGTCACCTGGACTTGTGTTTCTAGAAGACGTTTTATACTGTAGAGAGAGCGAGAGAGAGAGAGAGAGAGAGAGATCTATCTATATACAGTATGTGTATGTGTGTGTGTATACACATCTGTATATAGTAACACTTTATATGATACTGTATAATACTGTATAATGTGTTCTATACTGTGTAGATTTAAGGTTTATGTACATATATGTGCATGTGTATACATATACATGTGTGGGTATAACTGTCCATACTGCATATACTGATTATATATATTATAGTATTCCACTTGTTCTTTTTATGTATAACATTACTATTAAAATACTAACTTCCTTAATGCAACAGTCATAACCTGAGACCTATTACTGGGTAAAGTTAGCACTATTTGCTATTTGTAGAGACAATAAAGTTGAATCTAATCTAATGTATTGTAATGTAATGTAATCTAATGTAATCTAATGTAATCTAATGTAATCAGATCTGATCTAATGTAATCTAATGTAATCTAATGTAATCTAATCTGATCTGATCTAATCCAATCTAATGTAATCTAATGTAATCTAATCCAATCTAATGTAATCTAATGTAATCTAATGTAATCTAATGTAATCTAATCCAATCTAATGTAATCTAATGTAATCTAATGTAATCTAATGTAATCTAATGTAATCTAATCTGATCTGATCTAATCCAATCTAATGTAATCTAATGTAATCTAATCTAATCTAATCCAATCTAATGTAATCTAATCTAATCTAATCTAATGTAATCTAATCTGATGTAATCTAATCTAATGTGATCTAATCTAATCTAATGTAATCTAATGTAATCTAATCCAATCTAATGTAATCTAATGTAATCTAATGTAATCTAATGTAATCTAATCTGATCTGATCTAATCCAATCTAATGTAATCTAATGTAATCTAATCTAATCTAATCCAATCTAATGTAATCTAATCTAATCTAATCTAATGTAATCTAATCTGATGTAATCTAATCTAATGTGATCTAATCTAATCTAATCCAATCTAATGTAATCTAATGTAATGTAATCTAATCTAATCTAATCTAATCTAAATAATCTGAGCTCAGGTTTAATTTTGAAGCTTCTCTTTGTTCATTAGTTTCCAGTTTGAGGATGTTGATCTCTGAAAATAAATCAGGAAATGGATGGACACTTATTTAAAAATACTTTATTTAAAACAAGCAGCATTAACAAAAATATATTTAATATTTTATATGGATAAAATATGCAACCCTTCACAGGAACAAGAGGTTACAGAAGATGAATGAATGAATGAATGAATGAATGATAATATATATTATCTACTTATAATATATATTATTATATATTATCTACTTCTAAGTAGATAATATATATTATCTATTTATAATACATTATCTACTTCTAATATATATATATTATATATATATATATATATATATATATAATATATATATATAATATATAAGATTAACGCTGGTAACGCAGGTTCACTCACTCATAGTTGGGATGTGGACAGGTGTCCCTCTGGTGGACGTGGATCTTCTCCACGTTACACTGGATGAACAGCAGGTGGCACTATGACTGACGTCACCCATGGGTCAGGTGACTAAACAGGAAGAGAGGCAGGAGACTTCCGGGATTGGTCCCGGGAACTACAGCGGATTAAAACCTCGAGTCTTTAGCTGAAAGAATCAGCGTGAATGAAGGTAAGAGCTCCTGGAAACACCAGCTAACAGGATGCTAACAGGCTGCTAACAGGCTGCTAACAGGATGCTAACAGGCTGCTAACAGGATGCTAGCAGGCTGCTAACAGGCTGCTAACAGGCTGCTAACAGGCTGGTAAGCGCTGAATAGGCTAGCAGGATGCTAACAGGATGCTAACAAGCTGCTAACAGGCTGGTAAGCGCTGAATAGGCTAGCAGGCTGCTAACAGGATGCTAACAAGCTGCTGGTAAATAAAGAAGAGGAGGAAGAGGAGAAAGAGGAGGAGGGGGAGGAGGAAGATTAAGAGGAGGGTACTGAGGAAGAGGAGGAGGAGGAGGGTACTGAGGAAGAGGAGGAGGAGGAGGGTACTGAGGAAGATTAAGAGGAGGAGAAGGAGGAGGAGGAGGGAGGAGGGGGGTACTGAGGAAGAGGAGGAGGAGGAGGGTACTGAGGAAGATTGAGGAGGAAGAGGAGGTGATGTTCTGCTGGAGCCGTCTCTCTGCTCGACATGAATTAGACTAAGACTAATTTAATAATTTAATAATTTAATAAATATTAATTAAGAGTTTAATGATCTTCTACTAATGAACATCAGCTGTGACCGTATGAAAATAAAACACATTTTAGTTTCTAACGTTAAAGCTCAGTTTGATCTTCAATGTTTTAATGTTCACTTCATATTATTTATATTTATTTATAAGTTTATATTAGTTGTTGTTCTGGTTCAGTCACACTTTAACAGAACAAACCTGAGGATGGTCCAAGAGAGACGCCATCCTCCATCTTCATCATCATCTTCATCAACCTCCCTCGGTCCTCTGACGTCAGAGACGTCTGATTTAGTTTTTATTGAGACGTTAAAACATCAGGTTTAGGGTTTAATTAGATAAATATCATTTATAACGTCGTCTCCTAGAAACAGCAGAAATGTGAATGGACTCTGGCACTGATGAGCTAACTGTGGCTAACTGTGGCTAACTGGTCTCTCTCTGTCAGTATGGAGGATGATGAACTTCCGTCAGAGGATGGGATGGGTGGGCGTGGTCCTCTACCTGCTGCTCAGCGCCATGGCGGCGTACTACGTCTTTGAGGTTCACAGCTTCAGTTTGGAGCGCGTGCAGAGAGGTGCCGTCAGCCCGTCGGCTCCGCCCCCCGCCGTCACCGCCCGCCTGCCGCCGCTTCCTGGTTGGATGTGGGCGTCGGTCTTCCTGCTGCCGTACCTGCAGCTCTTCCTCTTCCTCTTCTCGTGTACGAGGGCCGACCCCCGGTCCATCGGCTACTGCGTCCTTCCCGTCTGCATCGCCCTGCTGTGCAGCCGCCGCCACGCCACGAAACCGGCCAATCACAGAGCGGGGTCGCTCATCGACACGTAGGACGACCCCAGAGGAATGGTTTGTGATGTCACTTCCTGTGTGCCTTTAAACAAACACTCTGTGGTCGCGTTGCCCTCAGTGCAGACTGTCAGGGTCTCTGTCCCCGTCACAGACTGTTAATCACGTCCCTCTGTCTTATTTTATTATTGTGATGTCATAGATGATCCTGTGCTGTGATTGGCTGACTCAGTTAAACTCAAAGTTATGTGTAAGTTAGTAATTTATCTGCTGAGCTCACAGCCAATCAATGAGCAGGATTCTCAGATCATTTAATGAGTCACATGACACTGTTTATCACATGACGACTTTAATACAACATCAATAAAATGAGACCGAGCGTCTTCATTCAGCTTCTGGATCTTTTAGCTGCAGGTTGGAGCTCAAGGTTTGGGACGTCAGCTGGTTCCTCTTCATCGCTCTCCTCGTCTTCCTCGCTCTCCTCGTCTTCCTCACCTGAAACAGATGAGATAAAGATCTTCATCCTGCTCTTATGCTACATGACATGCCTTTATTTAGCAGAGCAGATACAGCTAACGTCGGCTAACAGACAGCTAACGTCGGCTAACAGTCGGCTAACGTCGGCTAACAGACAAGTATCAGTCAGCTAACAGTCGGCTAACAGTCGGCTAACAGACAGCTAACAGACAGCTAACAGACGGCTAACAGACAAGTATCAGTCAGCTAACAGACGGCTAACAGACAGGTATCTGTCAGCTAACAGCCGGCTAACAGACAGGTAACAGTCGGCTAACAGTCGGCTAACAGACAGGTAACAGACAGCTAACAGACAGCTAACAGACAGGTAACAGTCGGCTAACAGACAGCTAACGTCGGCTAACAGTCGGCTAACGTCGGCTAACAGACAGCTAACAGACAAGTATCAGTCAGCTAACAGTCGGCTAACAGTCGGCTAACAGACAGCTAACAGACGGCTAACAGACAAGTATCAGTCAGCTAACAGTCGGCTAACAGACAGCTAACAGACGGCTAACAGACAGGTATCAGTCAGCTAACAGTCGGCTAACAGACAGGTAACAGACAGCTAACAGACAGGTATCAGTCGGCTAACAGTCGGCTAACAGACAGGTATCAGACGGCTAACAGACAGCTAACAGACAGGTATCAGTCGGCTAACAGTCAGCTAACAGACAGCTAACAGACAAGTATCAGTCAGCTAACAGTCGGCTAACAGACAGCTAACAGATGGCTAACAGACAGGTATCAGTCAGCTAACAGTCAGCTAACAGACAGGTATCAGTCGGCTAACAGTCGGCTAACAGACAGCTAACAGACAGCTAACAGACAGGTATCAGTCGGCTAACAGACAAGTATCAGTCAGCTAACAGTCGGCTAACAGACAGCTAACAGACAGCTAACAGACAGGTATCAGTCGGCTAACAGTCAGCTAACAGACAGCTAACAGACAAGTATCAGTCAGCTAACAGTCGGCTAACAGACAGCTAACAGATGGCTAACAGACAGGTATCAGTCAGCTAACAGTCAGCTAACAGACAGCTTACAGACAAGTATCAGTCAGCTAACAGTCGGCTAACAGACAGCTAACAGACGGCTAACAGACAAGTATCAGTCAGCTAACAGTCGGCTAACAGACAGCTAACAGACAGCTAACAGACAAGTATCAGTCAGCTAACAGTCGGCTAACAGACAGCTAACAGACGGCTAACAGACAGGTATCAGTCAGCTAACAGTCGGCTAACAGTCGGCTAACAGACAGGTAACAGTCGGCTAACAGACAGCTAACAGACAGGTATCAGTCGGCTAACAGTCGGCTAACAGACAGGTATCAGTCAGCTAACAGTCGGCTAACAGACAGCTAACAGTCGGCTAACAGTCGGCTAACAGACAGCTAACAGTCGGCTAACAGTAGACTTGTAGTTCTCGAGACCGGTCTCAAGACCACTTTTTCGTGGTCTTGGTCTGGTCACGGCCTCGACAGTCTTCGGTCTGGACATGTCTCGGACTGGCCGAGCGGTCTCGAAGGGATTTGTAACCTATATTATCCAGGCAGGCACAGTTTTACGTTCTAAAAATAACCCACGATAGGCGAAATCCTCGAAGTAGTCAGCTATATTTTTTACAATGATTATAAATGTTTTAAGTTTGCTAAACCCCTCACGACACACTTTATACACTTTTCTCAATAACTTACAAACATACCGCACTTCAGTCACACTGCCAGCGATCAAAGATACTGTAAATGTGTCAATCTGAACGCATTCTGTACAAGAGACACCGTACAGAGGAGACTGAATGACAATGGTCTACAGTCCCTTAGCCAATCAGGATGCAGAAGACGACACGCGGGCTCTCCCTTAGCCAATCAGGACGCAGAAAACAATGCGCTGTAAAAAAAAAAAAAAAAAAGCCTGCAAAATTGCAGGCCGCGAAAGGTGAATCTCGTTATAGCGAGGGACAACTGTATACGCCCCCTTCAAGTACCAATCACATGCATTCTGGGGGGGGGGGTGTAACGGTACGGTGTCGCTGCACACAGTCTGTTAATCCGTCACCGTGACAACACACACACACAGACATGATCAACATCAGCCTTATTTTATTATTATATATTATATTAAATGTTGGATGTGGTCTGTATAAAGACTTCAGTCCTCTTCTGTGTGTCCCTATGAGCCTGTCATGCTACAGCTGCAGAATGGTTTAGGACAGATTCTGTAGAGACAACATCAGACCTTATAGAGTAGAAGTTCTGTTAAGATTGGTTTCATTTCTTATCAACAATACACAACAGTTAGTTGGCTGACAGGAGGAAAATGCAAAATGGCTAAAAGCTATTGGTCTTGTCTTGGTCTTGATACTCTCTGGTCTTGGTAGTGTCTTGGTCTCGGTTTAGGCGGTCTTGACTACAAGTCTAGCTAACAGACAGGTATCAGTCGGCTAACAGTCGGCTAACAGACAGGTATCAGTCAGCTAACGTCGGCTAACAGTCGGCTAACAGTCGGCTAACAGTCGGGTATCAGTCGGCTAACAGTCAGGTATCAGTCGGCTAACAGTCAGCTAACAGTCAGCTAACAGTCAGGTATCAGTCGGCTAACAGTCGGCTAACAGTCGGCTAACAGTCGGGTATCAGTCAGGTATCAGTCGGCTAACAGTCGGCTAACAGTCAGCTAACAGTCAGGTATCAGTCGGCTAACAGTCGGCTAACAGTCAGGTATCAGTCGGCTAACAGTCAGCTAACAGTCAGCTAACAGTCAGGTATCAGTCGGCTAACAGTCGGCTAACAGTCGGCTAACAGTCGGGTATCAGTCGGCTAACAGTCGGCTAACGTCGGCTAACAGTCGGCTAACAGTCGGCTAACAGTCAGGTATCAGTCAGCTAACAGTCGGCTAACAGACAGGTATCAGTCGGCTAACAGTCGGCTAACAGACAGGTATCAGTCAGCTAACGTCAGCTAACGTCGGCTAACAGTCGGCTAACAGTCAGCTAACAGTCAGCTAACGTCGGCTAACAGTCGGCTAACAGTCGGCTAACAGGTAGCGCCAGGATGTAAACTGTCACCAGCCTAATTGTGTTAAAGTCTAAATGTTGACAGATAATTATTAACTGTTGTGAAGTAGTTGACATTTAAAGTTAATTTCCTGTTGATCGTCATCAGGTCTGGTTTGACCTGCAGAAGTGCATGCTGGGTAATCTTCCAAGTGCTCTCCACTGACTGCAGGCCTCGGTGCATGATGGGTAACACCTGATCTCACAGCTGATTGGTTTATGTTACATCAACAATAAAATAATAAAATAATTGATAGAGAGCAAACATCTGATGAGAAGTGATGACCTGACCCCTGACCCCTGACCCCAACCCTTCCAGGTGAGGTGCTCTTCATCTCCACCGTGAGTGCACGCAGGTAGCAGCAGCATGAACTCACCTTGTGCGCAGACTCCGTGGGTCTTCTCCTGCTCCACCAGTTCGCTGAGAAGCTGTGAGACGTTCACGTTCAGCTCGTTAATCCCGCTGATGAGGGAACTCAGATTATTTTCTACTTTAACGCTGATCTTCTCTCTCTGTCCGTCTCGAAACTTCAGCTCTGCTAACACCGCCAGGGCCGCCATCTTTACGTCGACCTAATGTCGTCATCACGCACGGCGTGCTGCCTTCAAGTGCCCTCCGTTAATGTTCAGTTTGAGAAATTTTAGGAGAATAAGGAAAATATTTTCCTCTGAACATACTGTGACAAATATGAATTTATTTCATGTAACGAGAAACAGCTGTCCGGAAGTCGATCGGTTTTATATTTTAGTGTAGTTATTGATTAATACAGCTTTACAATAGCGACGCTGTACTTATTGTTTCTATTATTATTTAGCGCTGACACTGATGCTTGTTTTTGTTTTTATATTTGGTGACCTCTGAACCCAGAATGCCGCCAAATACAATCTGCGGTAGTAAACCGGAAGTTGTCATTAGCCAGCAGCAGCTAGCAGTTTGGGAGAGAAGATCGTATCACCGGAACATTAGACCGAACTGATTAGTGATTAGTATTGATCCACAGATTGGCGGGACTGCTGTCGGATTAAACGGTGTAAACTGTACGGTTACGCTGTCGGTCCGGTTCCGGTTCAGCTCGGTGAGTTCGTGTGTTTATTGTGAGAGCTAACAGTTTTAGCATTAGCTTGGAGCAGAGCCTTGTTCGCTGAGGAAGCTAACTGATCGTAACGGTCGGTTACGAACTAACCGCTGATGTGTGATGATCAATAATCAGTCACGTGAGCCCTGATCAGAAGATCAGATGATGACGTTTGTCTCCAGGTTGATGAATGTTTTAAACTTTAGATCTTTGATGCTAACAGCCCAGCCTCCCAGCGCCATCAGCTGTTTTCTCCTTTAACTCCTTTAACTCCGTCAACAGACCGAGTCCAACATGTGTGAGGAGCAGACCGTGTCTCTGGTCGATGTCCTGGAGGAAGATGAAGAGCTGGAGGAAGAGGCTTCAGCTGTGTTGGCAGGAAGTGACTCTGACCACTGCTCTTACCCTCAGGTCAGTGAAATATTAAACACAGTCATAGTAGAATATAAATTAATTAATGTTGCACAGACGGAAGGAGTCATTCATTAAAATGACTTCATGTGTTGATGAATATCTGAGTGTCTTCTCCTTGTCCTCTGAGACGTCCGCCGGTCTTTGCTGATCAGTCGTGGACGTATTGCTCTTCTGATGGTTGCCATAACGACCGATGATGTGTTTCAGGGCTACGTGAAGCGCCAGGCTCTGTACGCCTGTAACACCTGTACACCAAAGGGAGGAGAGGCAGCTGGAGTCTGTTTGGCCTGTTCATACAAATGTCACGAAGGTCACGACCTCTTTGAACTCTACACTAAGAGGTGATCACTCACCTGTCGGTATATGATCAGTATATGATCAATATATGATCAGTATATGATCATATATTGATCATATACTGATCAATATATGATCAGTATATGATCAGTATATGATCATCATCCAGTCTTTCTACCTGTTAATGTACAGATCAGACCAGACCAGACCAGATCAGATCAGATCAGACCAGACCAGACCAGACCAGATCAGACCAGACCAGATCAGATCAGATCAGATCAGATCAGACCAGACCAGACCAGACCAGATCAGACCAGACCAGACCAGACCAGACCAGATCAGACCAGACCAGACCAGACCTGACCAGATCAGACCAGACCAGAACAGATCAGATCAGACCTGACCAGACCAGATCAGATCAGACCTGACCAGACCACACCTGACCAGACCTGACCAGACCAGACCAGACATGACCAGATCAGACCAGACCAGACATGACCAGATCAGACCAGACCACACCAGACCAGACCAGATCAGACCAGACCAGACATGACCAGATCAGACCAGACCACACCAGACCAGACCAGATCAGACCAGATCAGACCAGACCAGACCACACCAGACCAGACCAGACATGACCAGATCAGACCAGACCACACCAGACCAGACCAGATCAGACCAGACCAGACCAGATCAGATCAGACCTGACCAGACCACACCTGACCAGACCTGACCAGACCACACCAGACCAGACCACACCAGACCACACCAGACCAGACCAGACCAGACATGACCAGATCAGACCAGACCACACCAGACCACACCAGACCAGACCAGACCAGACCACACCTGACCAGACATGACCAGATCAGACCACACCTGACCAGACCAGACCACACCAGACCACACCAGACCAGACCAGACCAGACATGACCAGATCAGACCAGACCACACCAGACCAGACCAGATCAGACCAGACCAGACCAGATCAGATCAGATCAGACCAGACCAGACATGACCAGATCAGACCAGACCACACCAGACCAGACCACACCAGACCACACCAGACCAGACCAGACATGACCACACCAGACCAGACCACACCAGACATGACCAGACCAGACCAGATCAGACCAGACCAGACCACACCAGACCACACCAGACCAGACCAGACCACACCAGACCAGACCAGATCAGACCAGACCAGACCAGATCAGATCAGACCTGACCAGACCACACCTGACCAGACCTGACCAGACCACACCAGACCAGACCACACCAGACCACACCAGACCAGACCAGACCAGACATGACCAGATCAGACCAGACCACACCAGACCAGACCAGACCAGACATGACCAGACCACACCAGACCAGACCACACCAGACCACACCAGACCAGACCAGACCAGACATGACCAGATCAGACCACACCTGACCAGACATGACCAGATCAGACCACACCTGACCAGACCAGACCACACCAGACCACACCAGACCACACCAGACCAGACCAGACCAGACATGACCAGATCAGACCAGACCACACCAGACCAGACCAGATCAGACCACACCTGACCAGACATGACCAGATCAGACCACACCTGACCAGACCAGACCACACCAGACCACACCAGACCAGACCAGACCAGACCAGACATGACCAGATCAGACCAGACCACACCAGACCAGACCAGACCAGACATGACCAGATCAGACCAGACCACACCTGATCAGACCTGACCAGACCACACCTGACCAGATCAGATCAGATCAGATCAGATCAGATCAGACCAGACCAGACCAGACCAGATCAGACCACACCTGACCAGACCAGACCAGACCAGATCAGACCACACCTGACCTGACCTGACCAGACCAGACCACACCAGACCACACCAGACCACACCAGACCAGACCAGACCAGACCATCTGTGTTGTCGCGTCCTCAGTCTTTGTGTTTTTATCTTCTGCAGGAACTTTCGCTGTGACTGTGGAAACAGGAAGTTCTCAGACCTTCAGTGTAAACTTCACCCTGTGAGTTCAGATGTTGAGTAATCGAGTCAATTAAAGCTGATCGTCTCACAAAGACACAAACTCAGATGATGCATCTGTGGTTCCTGTTTCAGGAGAAGGACGAGGTCAACTCTCTGAATAAATACAGCCACAACTTCTTTGGAGTTTACTGCACCTGCAGCCGCCCATATCCTGACCCAGACGACCAGGTGAGACGCACACCTGAACGTCACCTGAACGTCACCTGAACGTCACCTGTCCTCCAGTTGTGCTGTTCGCTGAGATGAAGCTGTTGTTTTTCTCCAGGTGGAGGATGAGATGATTCAGTGTGTGGTGTGTGAGGACTGGCTGCACGGCCGGGTGAGTCCAACAGCTCCCAGGTATTAGACAGGTGACACATACACTACCGGTCAACGTTTTAGAACATCCTAATTGTTCCAGTTATTTATTGTAATTCAAGTCGTGTAAGTCCAGTGAACAGCTTGAAATGGTACAAAGGTAAGAACTGAACAGCCAGAGGTTAATAAAAAGGTTCGGTTACTCAAAACTGAAAAATAATGTACATTTCAGAATTCTACAAACAGGCCTCTTTGAGGGAACATGAGGTGGGTTAACCATTTAAAGCTGTTCTGCAGCAATGAAGGTTGAATCAGCCTTGAAAGCTGGTGCTACTGATTCCTACAGGTGTTCCAACTTTTCTTGGTTCCTTACAACCTCTTCTGTCTGCATGAAAGCAGTGTTGGAACACACTGTGGTACCAGACCCTCATGAGCATCAGGTGAACAGTATTGTACTGCAGAAAGTAATGTGTTGCTGCAAAACTGGAGAGAAAAAGGCAATTAACAATGGAGAGAGACAGACCCTCATAACATGTAGGTCTGTCCTACAGGGAAACTGTAAAGACAGTCAAGGTGTCAGTGAGGACAGTTTTCTTCACCATCACTCAGAAACTGGAGGAAACTCTGACAGGAAGAGGTCTGGCAGACCCAAAGACCCAACTGAATCAGAGGACAAGTTTCTGAGAGTTAACAGCTTGATAGGCGGCTCACAGGACAACAGCTTCAAGCTCAGCTTAACAGTGGTCGTAGTAAACAAGTCTCAGTTTCAACTGTGAAGAGAAGACTTGGAGCTGCAAGTTTGACAGGACGAGTTGCAGCAAGAAAGCCGTTGCTAAGATGTCAGACTAAGACAAAGAGGCTCGTCTGGGCCATGAAACACCACCACTGGACTACTGAAGACTGGAAGAAGGTATTATGGACTGATGAATCAACATTTCTAATCTTCAGTTCATCAGGCAGGATCTTTGTTCGCCATCGAGTAGGCGAGAGGATGGTTCCACAGTGTGTGACATCAACTGTCAAACATGGAGGAGGAAGTGTGATGGTCTGGGGCTGTTCTGCTGGATCCAGGGTCTGTGACTTGTACAGAGTGAGAGGCACCCTGAACCAAAATGGCTACCACAGCATTCTGCAGCGCCATGCAGTACCCTCTGGTATGAGCCTAGTTGGTCAGAGGTTCATCCTACAGCAAGATAATGACCCAAAACACAAGTCCAAGCTATGACAGAACTACCTCAGGAGACAAGAACAAGATGGTCAGCTTGACAACATGGAGAGGCCAGCACAGTCTCCAGAGTTAAACCCCATGGAGCTGGTTTGGGATGAACTGGACAGAAGAGTGAAAGCCAAGCAACCTACAAGTGCCAAACATTTATGAGAACTTCTGCAACAGACCTGGGAAGAACTTTCTGGAGAATATTTGATTTCTGTTGTAGAAAGAAAGCCACGAGTGTGTTCAGCTGTTATATCTGCCAAAGGTGGCTACTCTGATGAGTCAAAGGTTTAGAAAACATTTTGGTCTATAAATTGATTCCATGATTTGTTTTTCAACTCAAAACGCTTATTTGTTCTATGATTTCATTTCAGAGTGTAATGAGACACTGAACTGAATCATGTTCAGTAGAAAACTGGAAAAAGTCTGGTGTTCTAAACCGGTAGTGTATCTGTACACCTGACTGTCCCTGTCCCTGTCCCTTTACCTGTCCCTGTACCTTTACCTGCCCCTTCACCTGTACCTGTTCCTGCCCCTTCACCTGCCCCTTCACCTGCCCCTTCACCTGTCCCTTTACCTGTCCCTGTACTTTTACCTGTCCCTTTACCTGTCCCTGTGTGTCTGCAGCACCTGGGCTGTGCGGTTCCAGACTGTGTGGAGTTACAGGAGATGATCTGTGAGTCCTGTATGAACAAAAACCCGTTTCTCTGGACCTACGCTGCTCACCTGGCAGGTAACCCTGCTTGTCTTTTCATTAGTTGTGTTTTGTCCAGACGTCCCTGGTCCACCTTCTCTAACCCCGACACTAGACACTGTAGCTTGACTCAGTGACGTCGTTCTGATGTTCAGGTCGGAGGGGACAAACACAGTACTCATACCGTCTCTACTACTGACTATCAGTCCACTCAGTCCTTATACACTCAGAAAGAGAGTCTCCATATAATAATAAATATATATATAAAAGTGTAATAGTGATTTTGAACATCGTCTTACTTCCTGTGTGGTTGTGATGTACTTCCTGTTTAGTCCCAGGTGCTGCAGCAGAGGTGAAGGAGGAAAAAAGAGCAGAAGAGTCAAACACAAATGTCCCTAACAAAGAGGAAAAGGTGAGGACTTGTTGACTTGACAGCGGAGGTTACCATGGTAACACCAGTCTGAAGATAAGACATTTATTGGTCACATGCATACAATGCACAGTGAATGTATTTTTGTATTTGCAGCCAGTAGTAAAAAAAAGGAACAGTATTAATCCAAACAGGTAAAAAAATATAAGAATAAATGAATAACTGAGAAAAGAAACAATTAAAATTAAAGCTGCGAGCAGCGTTGAACGGGCCCTCGCACCCCACGCCCGTCGGGGACCAGCAAGGACGGGGTCACTGCAGTTCTCAGGGGATACCCTGGAGTAACAATTCACCGTGGCACGATGCACAGTCTGTGCAATTCAATAGTTTACAGAGCAAATCATCTGTGACAGCTGGAAGTCTTGGCTGTTTTGAATGTATTCTCTCCGTGGCATCAAAGTATGTTAAAACAGCTTCACCAACTATTACAGGTTAACCAACACACACACACTGGCAGACAGCCACCAAAGAGAAATGCTATGGCTCCATCTGCTGGACAAAGTAGCACACTACTTGAAATGATGATGGAATCAGTAAGACAGTCAACCATTTCACTTTCACAACCACAACAGGCCCAAAGTTTAACAAAAACTCCAAATTTTCGCAGTAAGTCATCATGAAGGCCACAAGTCTGTCGTGATAAAATTTGAAGAGAATCCAATCACCCTGACAGTTACAGCAGGTCACACTACAAACACGCAAACACGCTCCAAAATCAGACATTTCCTGTTCACAATAGGTGGCGCTACAATAATTGTATGAATATTGACATATGGATGTGTTCAGTTAGGGACCAGTAACAATACTGTAAAGTTTGATGCACTTTGGACTGAATTACAGCACGTTTAATGCAACTTCCTGTTTCATGGCGCGTCATGAAACTTTGAGGGGCCAGAACACCCACGCCACTTTGACGAAAAGTCAAAAACTTATGTCAGGTTCCTTCGCCTGTCTTTCGACAACCTATTTCCAAATTTTGAAGTCAATCTGATGAGGTATCAAGCCTGACTGTTGTCATTATTGATGAGCTGTGAGGACATAAAACACATTTAACTATTGACACTGATCAGTTTAATCAATGATCGATTATCAGGTTGATGAGGCCGCTGAGCCCAGCTGTAAGCGGAGCCGTGAGGAGGCGGTGCCAAGCTGCAGGTTGAAGGAACTGCAGGCGATTGGTCAGAAAAGAGTCCAATCAGGAGCCGTGTTCTGGCCGTCAACATGGCGCTCTAAACTGTGCTCCTGTAGCACTTGCCAGGTAACGTTCATCTGAAGCTGACTCTATGACATTAAGATTAATAACTCGGTCCAGAGCACGTCTTTGAGAAACTTGTATTTAATCAGAATTTATTTGGTGTCTTACTTGTCTCTTACTCACCTGTCTCTCCTTAGGAGCGTATGTCTGAAGCCAGCCTCTCCTTCCTCTTGGACGAGTCGGACACCGTCCTGGCTTATGAAAATAAAGGAAAGAACAACGAACAGAGACAACAGGAACACGACCCTCTGATGTCAGCGCTGGACAACCTGAACCGAGTTCAGCAGCTGGAGATCATCCACGGTACCAATCACCTCTAGTAGCCCAGGACTGAAGGGACCAAAGGTCCATGTGTTGACGGTGTTGGTGTGTTTGTTTCAGGGTACAATGACATGAAAACTGAACTGAAGGACTACCTGCAGAGATTCGCAGCTGAGGGAAAGGTGAGCTTTACACGAGACCTTTGACCCTCAGGAGACGAGTTGGGCTGTGGTTGGGCTGTGAGACTGTTCTCTGATAGGTAGAGACTAATGATGTCATGTGACTGTTCTCTGATAGAGACTAATGATGTCATGTGACTGTTCTCTGATAGGTTGAGACTAATGATGTCATGTGACTGTTCTCTGATAGGTAGAGACTAATGATGTCATGTGACTGTTCTCTGATAGGTTGAGACTAATGATGTCATGTGACTGTTCTCTGATAGGTAGAGACTAATGATGTCATGTGACTGTTCTCTGATAGGTAGAGACTAATGATGTCATGTGACTGTTCTCTGATAGGTTGTGACTAATGATGTCATGTGACTGTTCTCTGATAGGTTGAGACTAATGATGTCATGTGACTGTTCTCTGATAGGTAGAGAGTCCTGATGTCATGTGACTGTTCTCTGATAGGTTGAGACTAATGATGTCACGTGACTGTTCTCTGATAGGTTGAGACTCCTGATGTCACGTGACTGTTCTCTGATAGGTAGAGACTAATGATGTCATGTGACTGTTCTCTGATAGGTAGAGACTAATGATGTCATGTGACTGTTCTCTGATAGGTTGAGACTCCTGATGTCATGTGACTGTTCTCTGATAGGTTGTGACTAATGATGTCATGTGACTGTTCTCTGATAGGATGTGACTAATGATGTCATGTGACTGTTCTCTGATAGGTTGAGACTAATGATGTCATGTGACTGTTCTCTGATAGGTAGAGACTAATGATGTCATGTGACTGTTCTCTGATAGGTAGAGACTAATGATGTCATGTGACTGTTCTCTGATAGGTAGAGACTAATGATGTCATGTGACTGTTCTCTGATAGGTAGAGACTAATGATGTCACGTGACTGTTCTCTGATAGGTAGAGACTCCTGATGTCACGTGACTGTTCTCTGATAGGTTGAGACTCCTGATGTCACGTGACTGTTCTCTGATAGGTTGAGACTTCTGATGTCACGTGACTGTTCTCTGATAGGTAGAGACTTCTGATGTCATGTGACTGTTCTCTGATAGGTAGAGACTCCTGATGTCATGTGACTGTTCTCTGATAGGTAGAGACTAATGATGTCATGTGACTGTTCTCTGATAGGTAGAGACTAATGATGTCATGTGACTGTTCTCTGATAGGTAGAGACTAATGATGTCATGTGACTGTTCTCTGATAGGTTGAGACTCCTGATGTCATGTGACTGTTCTCTGATAGGTAGAGACTAATGATGTCATGTGACTGTTTTCTGATAGGTTGAGACTAATGATGTCATGTGACTGTTCTCTGATAGGTAGAGACTAATCGATGTCATGTGAGGTTCTCTGATAGGTAGAGACTTATGATGTCACGTGACTGTTCTCTGATAGGTTGAGACTAATGATGTCACGTGACTCTTCTCTGATAGGTTGAGACTCCTGATGTCACGTGACTGTTCTCTGATAGGTTGAGACTAATGATGTCACGTGACTGTTCTCTGATAGGTTGAGACTTCTGATGTCATGTGACTGTTCTCTGATAGGTAGAGACTCCTGATGTCATGTGACTGTTCTCTGATAGGTAGAGACTCCTGATGTCATGTGACTGTTCTCTGATAGGTTGAGACTAATGATGTCATGTGACTGTTCTCTGATAGGTAGAGACTAATGATGTCATGTGACTGTTCTCTGATAGGTTGAGACTCCTGATGTCACGTGACTGTTCTCTGATAGGTTGAGACTAATGATGTCATGTGACTGTTCTCTGATAGTTAGAGACTAATGATGTCATGTGACTGTTCTCTGATAGGTTGAGACTCCTGATGTCACGTGACTGTTCTCTGATAGGTTGAGACTAATGATGTCATGTGACTGTTCTCTGATAGGTAGAGACTAATGATGTCATGTGACTGTTCTCTGATAGGTTGAGACTCCTGATGTCACGTGACTGTTCTCTGATAGGTAGAGACTAATGATGTCATGTGACTGTTCTCTGATAGGTAGAGACTAATGATGTCATGTGACTGTTCTCTGATAGGTTGAGACTCCTGATGTCACGTGACTGTTTTCTGATAGGTTGAGACTAATGATGTCACGTGGCTGTTGTCTGATAGGTTGAGACTCCTGATGTCATGTGACTGTTCTCTGATAGGTAGAGACTAATGATGTCATGTGACTGTTCTCTGATAGGTAGAGAGTAATGATGTCATGTGACTGTTCTCTGATAGGTTGAGACTAATGATGTCATGTGACTGTTCTCTGATAGGTTGTGACTAATGATGTCATGTGACTGTTCTCTGATAGGTAGAGACTAATGATGTCATGTGACTGTTCTGATAGGTTGAGACTAATGATGTCATGTGACTGTTCTCTGATAGGTTGAGACTCCTGATATCATCAGAATCAGAATCAGAATCAGCTTTATTGGCCAAGTATGACACATACAAGGAATTTGACTCCTGCACCTTCCTCTCTAGTACTCAAGCATCATAAATAAGATAAAAATAAAAAAATAAAATAAAAAAAATAAGATAAATAAGATAAAAATAAAATAAATCTTCAAATTGTACACATAAAAACAGGATAATATATACACCGAACTGGGGTTATTGTACAGTGAGTATATACAAAAATAGTTTATTGATCATGTGTATGGACTCACACTCTGTGACTACTCAGAGTTCAACAGAGCGACAGCCCGGGGGAAGAAACTGTCCTTGTGTCGGGTGGTTTTGGCGTACACCGCTCTGTAACGCCGACCTGAGGGGAGGAGTCTGAACAGATTGTGGCCAGGGTGTGAGGGGTCTGTGGTGATTTTTCTGGCCCGCTTCCTGACCCTGGACCGGTACAGGTCCTGAATGGAGGGAAGATCGGTACCAATGATCCTCTCTGCAGACCTGACTGTTCTCTGCAGTCTGTCCCTGTCTTGCCTGGTGGCGGATCCAAACCAGACAGTGATGGATGTGGTCAGGACAGACTGGACTATAGCTGTGTAGAAGATGGTCAGCAGCTCCTGAGGCAGGTTGAACTTCCTGAGCTGACGCAGAAAGAACAACCTCTGCTGGGCCTTCTTCCTAATGGAGTCAATGTGGGAGGTCCACTTCAGGTCTCGTGAAATTGTGGACCCGAGGAACCTGTATGAGTCTGCAGTTGGAACTGTCCTGTTTAGAATGGTGAGAGGAGATGTTGATGTGGGTCTCTTCCTAAAGTCCACTGTCATCTCCACAGTCTTGAGCGGGTTTAGCTCCAGGTGGTTCTGACTGCACCAGAGGACCAGCTGTTCCACTTCCCTTCTGTATGCAGACTCGTCGCCGTCCCGGATGAGTCCAATGACGGTGGTGTCGTCTGCAAACTTCAGGAGTTTCACAGAGGGGTCCCTTGAGGTGCAGTCAGTAGTGTAAAGGGAGAAGAGCAGTGGGGAGAGAACACATCCCTGGGGGGCGCCAGTGCTGAGGGAACGGGTGCTGGAAGTGAAGTTACCCAGTTTCACCTGCTGCCTCCTGTCAGTCAGGAAACTGGTAATCCACTGACAGGTGGAGGGGGGCACGGTGAGCTGGGACAGTTTTTGGTGGAGGATCTCCGGGACGATGGTGTTGAACGCAGAGCTGAAATCCACAAACAGGACCCGTACGTAGGTCCCTGCAGAGTCTAGGTGGTGCAGGATGTAGTGAAGAGCCATGTTGACTGCATCATCTACTGACCTGTTTGCTCTATAGGCAAACTGCAGGGGGTCTAGCAGGGGATCCGTGATGTCCTTCAGATGGGTCAGCACCAGTCGTTCAAAGGATTTCATGACCACAGATGTCAGGGCGACTGGTCTGTAGTCGTTTAATCCTGTGACAGGGTACTTCTTGGGAACCGGGATGATGGTGGAGCGTTTGAGGCAGGAGGGAACCTCGCACAGCTCCAGGGAGTTGTTGAAGATCTGAGTGAAGATGGGAGCCAGCTGGTCAGCACAGACTTTCAGGCAGGACGGAGACACACCATCGGGTCCCGGGGCCTTCCTAATCCTCTGTCTCTGAAAGAGTTGACGCACATCCTGTTCGCAGATCCTCAGCGCGGGCAGGGGGTCGGGTACGGGGGTGGTTTGGGGTACGGCTAGTCCTTTTGTAATGGAGATGGTGGGGGAAGTGAAAGGTGTGAAAGTCCTTTCAAACCTGGAGTAAAAGTCACTGAGGTCCTCAGCCAGGCGGGGGCTCCCCACAGGGTGGGGGAATGGTCTCCTGTAGTTGGTAATGGTCTGCAGGCCTTTCCAAACTGCAGAAGAGTCGTTGGCAGAAAAACGGTCCTTCAGCTTTTCAGTGTAGTTCCTCTTTGCTGCCTTGATCTCCTTTGTCAGCTTGTTCCTGGCCTGCTTGTACAGGTCCCGATCTCCACTCCTGTAGGCCTCCTCCTTGTCCTGGCGTAGCCGTCTCAGTTCTGCAGTGAACCATGGTTTGTTGTTGTTGAACGTGCAGAAGGTTTTGGTCTGCACGCACATGTCCTCACAAAAACCGATGTAAGATGTCACAGTGTCAGTCAGTTCATCCAGATCTGAGGCTGCTGCTTCAAAGACGCTCCAATCAGTGCAGAGAATGATTAGCAGAGAGTCCGGATGTGTTTTCTCCACGTCTGTAATCTGGTCGGCGAGGTGATGTAACGCCTCCGTTACGCACGCCTGCGGTGGAATGTACACACCGACCAGCACAAACGAGGCGAACTCCCGCGGTGAATAAAATGGTCTACAGTTTATGAAAAAAGACTCCAAGTGAGGGCTGCATGTCTTCTTTAACACTGTGACATCTGTACACCAACCTTCGTTAATGTAGAAGCACGTTCCTCCTCCCTTTGACTTCCCAGACAGTTCCGCGCAGCGGTCCGCACGGAACAGCTGGAAGCCCGGCAGCCGTAGTGCGCTGTCCGGGATGTGTTCACTGAGCCAGGTTTCAGTGAAGCACAGGGCGGCTGAACGGCGAAAGTCTGAGTTCTTGGTTAGGAGAAGGAGCAATTCATCCATTTTGTTAGGCAGAGAGCGGACGTTCCCCAGGTGTATGGACGGGAGAGCGGTGCGTAATCCCCGCTGCCGCAACTTGACGAGCGCTCCAGCTCGTTTCCCGCGTCGGCGTCTCCGTCTAAATCCACAGAGCGCTGCTGCTCCTCCGACCAGAATCTCCAAAAAGCAGTCTGGTTGAGTAAAAACCGGTGAAAAAAGTCCGGCACTGGATAGTCCTATTTCCAAGAGTTCCTCTCTGCTAATTTTAATAGCAGAGGGATTGCAGAAAATTACACTAAAAAGTAAAACAGCAACAAGTACTAGAGAGCGAAGTACCAAGGCGTCCGTCCGCGGCGCCATCTTGGGGAACATGTGACTGTTCTCTGATAGGTAGAGACTAATGATGTCATGTGACTGTTCTCTGATAGGTAGAGACTTATGATGTCATGTGACTGTTCTCTGATAGGTAGAGACTAATGATGTCATGTGACTGTTCTCTGATAGGTTGAGACTCCTGATGTCACGTGACTGTTCTCTGATAGGTTGAGACTAATGATGTCACGTGGCTGTTGTCTGATAGGTTGAGACTCCTGATGTCATGTGACTTTTCTCTGATAGGTAGAGACTAATGATGTCATGTGACTGTTCTCTGATAGGTAGAGAGTAATGATGTCATGTGACTGTTCTCTGATAGGTTGAGACTAATGATGTCATGTGACTGTTCTCTGATAGGTTGTGACTAATGATGTCATGTGACTGTTCTCTGATAGGTAGAGACTAATGATGTCATGTGACTGTTCTGCTAGGTTGAGACTAATGATGTCATGTGACTGTTCTCTGATAGGTTGAGACTAATGATGTCATGTGACTGTTCTCTGATAGGTTGAGACTAATGATGTCATGTGACTGTTCTCTGATAGGTTGAGACTCCTGATGTCATGTGACTGTTCTCTGATAGGTTGAGACTCCTGATGTCATGTGACTGTTCTCTGATAGGTTGAGACTAATGATGTCATGTGACTGTTCTCTGATAGGTTGAGACTAATGATGTCATGTGACTGTTCTCTGATAGGTTGAGACTAATGATGTCATGTGACTGTTCTCTGATAGGTTGAGACTAATGATGTCATGTGACTGTTCTCTGATAGGTTGAGACTAATGATGTCACGTGGCTGTTGTCTGATAGGTTGAGACTCCTGATGTCATGTGACTGTTCTCTGATAGGTTGAGACTAATGATGTCATGTGACTGTTCTCTGATAGGTTGAGACTAATGATGTCATGTGACTGTTCTCTGATAGG